>NW_009927057.1:29982-69881 GCF_000696875.1 Nestor notabilis | reverse complement strand
GGTCAGAGCCACCGCTTCTTGACACCGCCACCGAGGTGTTGTGCTGCTGGGAGAGCAAGAGGAGCCAAGGGCCAGGCTTTCGAACGACCTCTGTGACCGTGGAGGCCAGATTCCCGGCTGGAGCTCGGGATGTGTGACATGGATCTCGTCTCCGCGCACCGCTGTGGGTTGTGTGCCACCGGGCTCATTTAACAGCCCTAATAAAACAGACCAATGCAAACGCGTTTGACAGCTGGCCGGTCGCTTCCAAATGCATTAATCCTTCTGTAGCAAATCACTTCTCTTTGTACTCGCATCCGTCACTGGCCAGACTATTTTACATATGTAAGTGCCTTGTCAGTGAAAAAGAGCAGGTTTGTGGGACACTAACACAGCCCTGACTACAATAACGCTGTGGTTGAGGTGTGGGGTTTACATTTGGTGAGATAGATCATCACAAACAGCCTTTTACATCTCGTGTAGCCTCTGTCTTACCCGTGAGACTCGCAGCCTTTAATGTTAATCGTGTTTTTTATCCATGGTGGAAAGTGGATGTTGTTTGTTGACATGTATTTCTTCTGTGGCGAGCGGCTGGTATCGGCGTGTTGCTGTTCAGGGATGGTGAAAACAGTTTCTTGGGATGCAGCTATACAAACTGTTTGTTTTCAAAAGAAGGGCTTTGAAATTGTCTCTCCATAAATTTCTCCAGCGACAGGGGCGCGTACCCTGCTGTGGTCGTGGAAATTCAAGCTCTTCCCTCTTTGTGGTGCAGCCTCAATAAAGGATGTTGGGTTTGTTGTGCTCTCAGTGCCACCGCTGCAGAGATGTAGTGCTAGGAAACATAAACCGTGCTGAGGCACGTGGAACGCACTAGGAAGATCTCTAATGCCTTTGGGCTGTTCCTGAGCTTTGACCAGGTAACAGAGTCATGTAAATCTTCCAGTGGATTCTCTGTTAGGCTTGAAACTGGGGTGAAAATTGTCTGTTATTCTTGTATTGCCTTGGAAATGGAGATGGTGGAGGGTGAAGGGCTGCAAGTGGGTGGTGAGGATCAGGACCTGTGCGTTCTGTTTCTCTTATTTAAACTATAATCTCAAGCATAGGTGCTGAATGCAGTAGGGTGGTGATGCGCTGTCTTGAGGCAGGCAGAAGTAACTCTGCACATGGTGACTCCTGCCAGTCAATGAGCCGTCACATTATCTTTGCTTCTGTTTGTCAACCACATTTGTGTTCCTCTCTCAGTCCTGAACACTGCTGAGAAACAGGGAATTAGAAGAAAACTTACATGAATCTTGACTGTCTCAGCAAGTGTTAATAGTAAATATGGTTTTCATCATCTTAGCTTCAAACTGGCTTTAATTGTTGTAGCAAATGGGTAATAGTAGAGTTGCCACTAACCATGTGAGAACTGTGTATCTGATTTCTACTCATGGGCCTGGAAGTGTCCTCCACAGAAAATCCTTCCTGCGTGTTCTCTAAGTGGTACTTGGGCATGAACAACGGTAATGTTTTGGTTTTCAAGGCAGCGTAGCACAGTTCTGGTCTCCTGTTCTTCCCGTTGCTCCTCCATGGCTGTGTGGAGCTGTGTCTTGGCATGGTGAGCACTGCTTGGCAGCGTGGTTTGTAAATCCCACTGTGGAGTGAAAAGTACTTCTTGTGTTAGGAAAGCAAATGTTTTCCTGGAGAAGTGGAGCCTCCTTGAGAAGCCAGTGATCGGGAACTGACTTTCCACTGCTGCACATGTTGTTGTAATTAAGGCACAGCCTTTCCTGGACCCTGGAATAATGTCATAAATAATTGTGTTCAAAAACAGTGGATGTGTTGATTTGTTTCTAGCTGTGAAAGAGCTGCTGAGGGTTGGGATGGAGTTGGGTTGGGGACGTGGAGCTGTGTCAAGCTGCCTTCTGAAATGAAGCAGTTACGTGTGTTTTGTGTACCTGGGCTGAGCAACCTGCCTGCTTTCAGCTTTGCTTCTCAGAAGGTGAAGAAGAAGAAAGGTGTAGGAGTAGCATGTTTCCTTCTCAGTTTCTGCTGTAGTTTAGTTTACTACTCTGCCTTTTAGTCTTAGTGTCACACTATCAGTAAAGCTGTGGAAAGTAGACCCAGTGGGGAAGCTTCATCTTGATTATCCTGGTAGCATTACTTTGACATAAACCCACTTTTCCCTGTGCCATTTCATTCTCGAGGGTGCACTCACACTTGCTGGAATGGACCTGTCTTGATTCTGAAAGCTCATGCTTTCCTACTGACTCCATCTGGTGATACAATGATGTTTTTGGGATGCAGGATGTCTAACTGGGTTCTGACTTTGAGGCTCAACTCTTGGAAGTGCTTTGTAGCTTCTGTTCTTTTCTAGTAGGAAATTAAGCAGGGACATTACAGGATCAGACTCATTAATGTGACAGCATCCACCAGCAGTGACATTGAGGAGAGGTGATGTTTGTGGTACGTGTTTTCTAGCCAAGGAGCTGTGTCATCAGTTGTTTAGTTGCTTTATAGCAACTGATTCCTTCCTCTCAGGGGTCACTTCCCATCACTGACACTGTTCGTTCAGGGGCTGCAGCCACACACAGCCCTGCAGTAATGCATAACGCAGTAATGCATGGTGCAGTTCTGCTGGTTCTTTGATGCCACTGAAAATAAAGCTGTAGTTTGTGATGCTGGGGCTCTCGGACTGGAACTCTGACAAATGCAGAAGGTGATACAGAATGAATCTGGGTAAGATCATTAATCCCCTGGAAGAGGAATTCCTGTCTGTGTGCTCTTAAATACTTGTTATTTCCAGAGCTTTTCTTGTAAAACACTATCACTAACTGCCAAAAATGCAGAAGTATCAATGTATATGATCTGCTCAGTTGATGTTTCACCAGGGCAGGAACTGCTGATGGTGTCATTCAGTGCCGTGGGATGGGAAGAGCAAGTCAATCTTAGACTCTGCAGTCTTTATCCATCAAACACCACAGCCTGTTCTGCCATCCTTCTGGGTGAGGTCCAAGTCCTCATTCTTTCCTTTGTGTGAACTAATACTCTTTTGATTATACTTCTTTAGGGAGTACTTTGAGGAGTGGCTTTTTAGGCATTCCTTTGGTATCAGCAAAAGAACTTCCTTTTAAATTGCACTTTTAGGTGCAGCTGTTCCTTGTGCAGAACTTGATTTGCTTGGTACTCCCTGTGCTGAAAGCCAGCAAGCAAAATGTTTCAGGTTTGGGATTATGAGCTGAACGGGGTAATTTCTGACAGCAGGGGAACACGAGAAGCACTGTTCTGTGTCCTCCCTCATGGAGGCAATGTACAGTCTCTGTCTTCACCCTTGCCGTAAGAGGAGCCCTCACTGGGAAGCAGAAGTCCTAAATGACAAATGTCTTGCTATGGAGAAGGTTTTTGGATTGAGTTCGGTGCTTAGAAAATGTGTTTCCATGCTTATCCAGGGCTAGGGCAGCACAATGGATGAAAGGGCCTTGCAGGTAGGATTCTGCCTCTTAGGAGGACTCTGCTGTGCTGTGCAGTTGTAAGAGCATGGTATTGGGATGGGGGGGTTTTGGTAGTTATTGCAACCAGGATTTTAATGAGGTATTTTTGCTGGTGTTTTTAAGGAGATCCCCTCAAGACTAAAGAGCAACATGAAAGGATGCCCACCTCCATACTTGTTTGAAAGCTGAACAAGCAGGTGACAGAGGCTCATATAGGTCAGTTACAGGTAGGAGTTTGTCTTCTTTGGAACAGCATAAAACAAAGGCAAGTGACTTGTGTTTGCATCAGGAGATACGGAGCTGATGTATGTGCAGAGGGGGCATGTGCTAAAAATAACAGCTTAGGAAAGTGATCTTTGCAGCTCTGTGACAAGAATTTTAGCTGTATGAATGGAGAGTCAGAAATACTCCACAGACCATGAGGCCTAAATGTGGGGTGGATGTGAGGGTCTGGAGAGCAGTCAGAGGATTCAAGATGATGTGCAGGTTACTGACCTGACTGATGAACAGGTAGGAAGAGGTGTGCCAGATAACTTTGGGCCTTGAAACCAAAATGATCTTTACAAAGCAGCCATGTGGGATCTGTGTGCTTCTTTCCACACGTGTGCATCTCTGTCTCCTTCCTGTTTAGTCTTTTTTTACCCTCAATGTTACTGAGGGACCAGGGTGTTCTTAGGAGGGGTGAATGAGTAAGGGAGTAGTTCTGTGAGGGCAGAGCTAATGGAAGCAGGTTCTTGAAGGTTTGTGTCCTTGCAGTGTTAACCCTGTGTATTTGCTCTGTTATCTCAGGCTGCTTCACCACTCAGTAGATGCTCAGAGGTACCGTCAGGCTGAGAAAAAGACAGCAGTTTACTTAGGCACAAGGTTAAAAAGAGTTGGCAATTACTGCTGGTAATTCACATAATTCACCATATAGATCCTTGCAAATGCCTATGGCATGTTTACTGAACAGAACTATTGGATAGCAAATGTGCTTGAACAGATGGAGCAACAGTTGGGTTTCTTCTAAAGATGTTTCTTATCCTGTACCCTTTTTGGCCAGGTTTGCCTGTCTGTAGGCTAGAAAGGAATGATTGTGTAAGAGTCAGAGCTGCCTGTGGGTCAGGCTGGGACAGCTCTGATGTAAACAGGCATGGCTGACCAAGGAAATGCATGCAAGGCATGTTCCAGCCCATGGCTGAGATTCATGACCCTTCTCTCCTGCTGCTGCCAGCTTTGCTTGGGGAGGCTGTAGCAGGGTGTGTGGCACTGCTGGAGCTCTCCCTGGGACTGAGCCAAAGCCCGGTGAAGTCACTGAGACTCTGTCTCTGAAATGCACTGAATCTTGAGCCAGTTTCTTGCTGAACTGTCCTGTCACATGAACAGGCCTGGTCGGGATGTGTCATTCATAGTGAGGGCAGTGGGAGGAGGATGCTTTTTCAGGAAGGCTTTCCCCATAAACCCCACGATGCTGAAGGAGATTGAGTTGAGAAAACGCCTGGGTTTTTGTTAGTTCTTTGAGCCAGCTAATGGTGACTCTGACTTCACAGTTCAGTGGGTTGGTGATGGTTCTTTCCAGCTTTCATTCCACTCAGTGTGGTCTGTTGCACACTTAAATCACAGAATCAGATTAGAAAAGACCTTCAAGATCATTGAGCCCAACCATTAACCTAGCACTGCCAAGTCCACCACTAAACCATGTCCTCGAGTGTCTCTAGGTTCCCAAATTTCAGCTTGATTCAATCAAATAGACTTGAAAAAATGTTCTGAAAATAGGGAAGTGTTCAAGGCCAGGTTGGACACAGGGGCTTGGAGCAACCTGCTCTACTGGAAGGTGTCCCTGCCCGTGGCAGAGGGTTGGAACTGGATGAGCTTTAAGGTCCCTTCAACCCAGACCAATCCATGATGCTATCATTGGTAGGAGCAGGTCCTCAGCCCTAGTATCTGGATCAACAACAACCACATAGAGGCCTTCAGGGGGAAGAACTCTTAAGGCTGGAAGGGAGTTTTCATTATTAGCTGCAGAAAGGTGCAGTCCTGTTACCCAGTGGAAGAAAATGGAGAGTTTCATAGTTAAAGCACTGAATTGGGACTTGGGAAATAGCAAATAAAATGCATTCAGCTGCAGATTCAGGCTTGGACACAGTGAAGTGCTGAACCGAGGCCTGTGTTAGCCACTTGCCTCATGAGAATAGCCTTTATTTCTCCCAGCCTTTCCCCACTTTCTCTGCTGAAGCTTATAAACCTTCTGCAGACTGTGCTTCTTGTTCCTGCTGTTTATACATCATCAAGCACTGTGTTTGCTGACATCAGAAAGCACTATTGTAGCATCAATAAGATGTATAAGAACACCAGCCTAAGAGACCTCAAAGCTCATACTTTGTAACCACACTAGGTTAGCTCAGACATACTTTGCCAAGCTGATCCTGATAGCTGTCTACAGTACAAGTCACTGCTTATTTTAACCTCCCAGCTGTAAGGTAATCTAAATATTTAAAACAACCCCTGTTTTCTGCTGGAACCTGAGGACTGCTCTGCTCTCAGGGTGGAGTGTGTTCTATTTATTAAAAGCTAATGCTATGAAAACATGCTAAAGGGATACATCAGGTTTGGGCTGCTTCCTGTGGCTGGTGGTCTGCAGTGGGACAAGTTAGAAAAACAAGTTTCCTACTGTTCAGTTAATGAACCCCCCCATGTAGTGTGTGCACAGTTTTGTTTCTCCTCTTCTTTCCAGTGCTCAGGTAGACTTGGTTGGGCTTGAGAATGCACACAGAGATTGTACAGCTGCTGGGAACATTACCCATCTCTATAGGATTCCTGTGCAGCAACTTATCTATGGCCTTGCTGTATCTCTAAGTAAAATGTGCCCATGAAATAGGTTGAATTAAATGGGATTTATTTAATCATAATAATGATTTCTGGGAGATGAACACCATTCTGGCCTGCCATGGGGGAGTGAGCAGCAGCCAGGAGGAGGTCCAGCTGCGCAGGGAGGAGATCCAGCTGCACATGGAGGAGATCCATGCTCAGTGCTTTGAAACCAACCTGAAATAGTCATGGAATATGGAATAGATGAAAATATGGAATGAAGGAATTAATTTACATACAGTATTAAAACCTGCAGAGATTTCCATGGTATATTTGAGCTCAGCACAGCAGCTCCTTCGTTGGATTCTGCTCTCCTCCAAGCACAAGCAAGCATTTTTGCTTGCATTTCAGGTTTTGCTTTAAATGCAGCCTGATAGGAACCACCATGACTGTGTGCAACCTGGGCAGTTCCTATTCTGATTAGTACTATCAGAGAGTCATTGAGGAGCTGCAACCATCTATTTCAAGTGCTGTGCCACGGTGTTAGGTGGACAGGTTGACAAGGTGGTGTTTATGAAACAAGACAGGCTGGGAGCCACATGAGCTTTAAGGTCCCTTCCAACCCAAACCGTTCTGTGATTCATTGTCTTTAGTCTTGTGGAGAGTGACTTGAGGTGGTGCCAGGTGAGCATTACCTGGAAGTGTTGTGGTATGATCCTTTCCCTGATGCAATGGACCCTGTGAAGAAGCAGAACTGGAAAAGAATCAGCCCTACATTAGCATGAGTATAAGCCTAAGCCTTTACTTCTGCGTGTTACAGATGATACAGAGACTTACCTGAAACTACCTTCTACATGGTGCAGAACTACTTTAGGTGTAGCCCATCAACAGCCAATAAAGTCTTTTGGAAGCTATTTTCTCCTCTTCTCGTTGGCCTAAAAATCAGTGTGTTAAGAAGGTAAATTCATAACAGATTCTCAAGGAAGCAGCATCTGTCGAAGTTACATCTGATATTTTGGGTTTTTCCCTTCTGAGTTCATGGCAGCTCCCACTGTTTTCTGACCTTCTTTTACTCTGAGAGAAAATTCCTTTCCTTACACACCCTCCAAACCCTGGCAGAATGATCCTCTTCTGAAAGCAAACAATGAAGAGGTCATTCTGCTGTCCACAAACCTGCAAATCCAAGAGCTGCATCCAGTTATCTCCGGAGAAGATCCTTTTAGATACCAAATTCTGCTTGTTTTCCCAAACATGGTAATTACCTTGTGCTGAAAGGCACCACTTGGACTGCCACTGCCACCACAATGCCATTTTCTAAAGTAATTAAGCACCAGCTCGTCGTTTAATGAGTGTTTTGGGGAAGGATGTCACTGGTGATTTTGCTGATGGTGTTTCGGGGTCCCAGTTCTCCGAGGAGACTACTGGAGGCTTGAACTCCAGTTTCTGCTGAGGAGTTTAATCAGTTGAGACAAGCTGCTGAGCAAATACAGAGGAATTTACAGTGCTTGAGGAAGGAGCGACCTAAATAGTTGCCTTATGATTGTGTTGTGGCTTATTTCCATGTGAAATGTAACTGAGGGAATAATGATCACTTTTGGTTATTTCAGTGGCTTTGGTAAGATAAAGTATGAAAAGGAGATATTCAAAGCATACAAAACGTGATCTTTTCCGTTCAGTTATTGGAGTGAAATGCTTGAGGGTAATAAGAGAACCCCTTCACCTTACCACTATGAGGGTGCTGAGGCGTTGGCACAGGGTGCCCAGAGAAGCTGTGGCTGCCCCATCCCTGGCAGTGTTCAAGGCCAGGTTGGACACAGGGGCTTGGAGCAACCTGCTCTAGTGGAAGGTGTCCCTGCCCGTGGCAGGGGTTGGAGCTGGATGAGCTTTAGGATCCCATCAACCCAAACCAGTCTGGGATCTGTGATTACGCCACTGACTTGCTATGGATCACTTGGCTCTTGGGTTTACTTTTCCCTGTTTCATCATTTCTAAAGAAGATAACATCTCCCTGTTGAAAAGGACTCGGGCTCTTTCTTTTTACCAACAGGTAAAGTGAGGACCACCATTCTTGGCTTTGGCAGTAACAGAATTGGTGCAGACCACATGTGCCTGATCAGTGTGAGCTGGATGGGGGGGGGGGGGGGGTCTGCGGCGGGCAGGTGAGGGGGACGTGATGCTGATGGTCCCTCAGCTGGTTACTAACCAGAATGTGGCTTAGGCCTGGGATGCAGGAGGTGCATACCGGAGCTCCTCAGATCTTACAAGGATGCCATTTTCACAGCAGTGTGCAGTCTCAGTTGTAATGACTGAGGTGTGGAGTCCATCCAGGGCCATGGAAGGCTGCTGGGTTTGTGTAATTCTACTTTTAAGATACCTCTGATTTTGGAAGAAGTGTTTTATAGAGGTTGTTCACAACTTGTGAGGAGCAGCCCTAAAAGGGACCCTTCAGATTTTGAGTTATTTCTTTATTTTTAACCCTGCCTTTGCCGTTCTGAGGTGTAGAAGTAGATGCATTTGGAAAATCCTTAGTAAGGAAGTGTGCAAATACTGTTTGTTAACAGCTATCTTACGATGGGGAACTGGGACAAGAGCTCGTGTTTTAACAACTGTCAGGCTGTTAGAACCAAGCATTCATCACATCAACTTGAAGAGGAACAGATAGATCTGAAATAGTCTCAAAGTGAGAGTTTTGTTAGTTAAATCCTGTCTGAAACCTGTGATATTTAAATGAATTCTCTCCGCCTTCCCTCTGGAATGTGAAGAGAAGAATGACTGTGTGGGTTGAAGCACTGGTTTGGGATTTGAGGTCTGAGTCCAATTCTCCCTCTTCCAGCTCCTCTGTATTTGACCTTGAGTAAGTGATCTAGTCCCTGATACTACAACCAGTTCAACTTGTGCCTAGTTTAATTTATGGCCATGAGTTGTGCCTCTGGAGGAGACTGTAAACATGTTAAAATTACATGCCTGGGAAACTTGTAAATAGGGGCTTTCATTTGGGGTTTCAGCTCTGAGTTGTAGATCAGAGTAAAGCTCAAGCTTGCTGCACACTACCCTAAGTGCTGAGAGCTTGCACTTGCACAAGTGTGCCAGAGCAAATGCAAGGGCTCTTGACCAGATTCCTCTTTCCTTTTGTTGTGCTGAGTCCAAGAGAGGCTCTTTCTCCCCTCCCTGCCCGTTGCTTTTTGGCACTGATGGCAGTAGTTCTTTGCCATGACCAGCTTCAGTGATTGTTCCACTTGTACCTGCGTAATATTTTCCATTGAGCTTACTATTGTGTTTGGCTTCTTTAAATCCTATAAATAAACAAAAACGATTTGCCAATGCACAAAGAATGGAAGCACCAAAAGACTGGGTTTGCAGGGCTTTGGGGGCTGCGTTTTAAATAGACTCATTTCCAGTTGTAATTTATGACCTTTTCAGCTATAGACTGAAAAAAGGTAAATGGAACAAAAGTGGTTGAGGGCAGAGACTTGCCTGGTGCGGAGATGAGGAGGGAAGGAGGATGCAGGACAAGCTTTATGTGAAAGAGAATATGCAAAGAGGTGTCTGACTCTTAATTACATCTTGCTCTTGCTGAGGGAGAAAGCTGCCCAGTGGTAGCAAGTGATGGCAAGATACAAGTGCTGCAGGAACATGAATATTCAGGCCTCTCTGGACCAACCGTGTTGTTTCTAACCAGAGGTGCCAGTTAAACTGCTGGATTCAAGGGAGAGGTTGGATTTCTGATGTCATGGGGAGACGTGTGGGGATACTTAGTCATTGGAGATGGTTGAGCAAGTGCAGCGCTTGTAGACGTGCTTGACAAGTTCCCCATGTCAGTCTATGCAAAAATCCTCACTGGCTTCAGTGGGACTAGGAACTAGTCCTGAAATGGTACAGAATGTACCTTCCAAAGAGCTTGAGGATTTGGAATGAAGGTAAAGTAAGTAACGGCCCTGAAGCCTGTGAGAATGCGTTTGGTGTTACTTGATTTGTGATGACTCTTGCACAGTGTGTCCTGATCAGCTGGGAGTGAAGGTGATAACAGTTGTCAATGCAGAGTGAGTTTATTTGCTGTTCTCAGGGCTGCTTCAGCTTGTGCTGGAGTCTCTAGCTTGTAAGGACTACCTATAGAGGAGATGGAAATCCTGTTCCTCACGTGATACTGGATGCATGCATCTGAAGCTGGGCAATCAAACAGTTAACGTTAGGAAGCCTGCCTGCCTGTCTTTCAGCTTGTCCCAGCAGGGGTTCCATTTCATGGTTGACATTAGCCATGCTGTTCCAGCTCCTGCCTCTTTCACATCCTGCTTTTCATCCCCCCTCCCTCCTTATGTTTTTTTAATACATCTCTTATTCGATGTAGTTAATAAGCAAATTTGTCATGTGCTGAGTTTTGTCTTTGCTGACGCTCCCCCCGCCTCCCCTTCAGACGGAGGGAACAGGAAGGCAGTGAATTGCAGATCATGCTGCTGTGAATTCTCCCTTGCTGCAGGGCACCTCTGCATGTGGAGTGCCAAAGTGACCCTGGTTCTGTGCCTGAAACCAGGCAAGGCAAAAAGAACCGGGACTTTGGTTCCTGGCAGGAGGGGCTCACGGCTGTTGGAGGGGAATGACTGACCTTTGGGAGGCATCTCCTTGACAGGCTCTTTTGGGGGGACATCTGCTGCTCTGTCTTGGCCTTGTCCTCTGAGTTGCTTCATGAATTGCTCTTCATAGTTGTAAAGAGGCAGCAGAGACACGTACAACATGGTTATTTGTTGTTCGTGCAGTGAGGGATCCTTTGTGAAGATGGGTGGCATGTTTCATAAGGCATAGTGCAAGTTCCTAGTAAGAAAACAGTCCTTATTCTGAAGAACTTAACACTACAGCTAAGCGGAAAGAAACAGGAATAAGGACAGGCAGCACTGGAGGGGTTTTGTTTTTGGAATGAGAGGGTGGTGGTACAGTAAATGGGCTTAAAGTAAAACTTGTTGGAAAGAGAGAGGTTTGTTCCCCACCTTTGTATATTTTGTGTGCACACAAATGATCTCCCCTTAGGAGGAGGGGGGGAAAGGGTGAGTATTCCTGTTATCTTAGTGAGATAACATGAGCTTTCTTCAGAAGAAGCACTTGTGAGGTGGCCAGAGCATGCTCTGTGAGCACCAGCACAGATGCAGCAGTCCTCTCACCCAGGTGTTTGTATTTGGGTTAAGCAGTATAAACCCTTCTGCTATTGCAGTGGCTGCTCTCCGGGTCCATGCAGCTCTGTGGCTTGTTCTTTCTGCAGAGGCCTCAGCAGTGTGTGTATCTTATATGTAGAAAGAGAAAAGAAGAGAGTAAGGTCAGTGTATGTCTCTGTTATTGTGAATCAGGCACTGAGAGCAGGCTCGGCTGTGCTCTTGTGCTTTGCATTCCTACTCCTGACAGCCACGGAGAAAGGGTAGTGTTAGGCAGAACCTCTTCCTGTGCTTGGCAATTTGGCTCCTATTTACTCCAGGCTTTTTCAGACTGTTGTAATTATCATGGAGACACGGATGTGATAAGTGTCAGCTTGTAAATAAAGCAGTTGGAGTAAACACTCGTCTTTTTCATCTAGTGAGTAAAGAAGTTCCACTGTGCTCGTTTCCATTGATAACTACTGAGCACTAGTAAAGCTTTTCAGCTGGGTGAGGGCAGTCTGGAGAACCAAACCCAGCCTAATGTATTTAGAGGCAAGGATTAGTGTGTTATACTAGTGCTGGATAATACCCCAGTGCTCTCTCTGGAATATTAGAAGTTTTGCAATCTTGATGTACTGAATGGGAATACATCCCCTCCTCACATGAAGTAACAAGATGTCAGGGAGGAGGGAAAGCATTTAGAGTGTTACAGATGTATCCTTTTTAAGGAAGATTCTTGCTTTTTTCTTTACATGAAATAAGAGTGGAAATGATAGAAAACAAATGAGTAAACTGTCATTTATCCTGGGACTGTGGCGTGGGATGTACTGGGTACAGGAACAAATTCATGGCACAGTTACCTAGTGAAGCCTGGCAAAGGGACTAAGGGCTGCTTCCAGTGAGTGCTTCTGGATGCAATTGGTTTTGACAACCCTGAGTCTATCACTGTCATTCCAATAAAATGTGTTGCTTCAAATTAAGCAAAATAAGACCTTTCTTCTTTTTTTTTATAGGCCCAGAAACTCTTGGGTCTTATTGTTCCTTTCTCCTTTTATCCTGAGGGCTTCTAGGAGCAATAGCAGTGGTGATTTGTCTCTGGATTCCAAGCTGACAAGAAGCTTTACAATATGTCAGTTAATAATTGGGGCGCTGTGAACTCTCAGCAGCAGACTGAATATCAGCATTCGAGCTCTATTTGTTTTATTTCTTTGGAGTCATGTCAGACAAATCAGGCAATGGCTTCATAACTCTACACAAACGGGACGTTGTTGTGAACCTTCCTGACCTCAGGGGTCTGATGGTGGCTTTTGGGGGGGCTTCTATGGTAGAAAAGAATGATGTGGGTGTGTGAGCAGTTGGTTCAGCTTCCAGTGCCTGGGAGTTTAGTAGCAGACACACCACCACTGTCCCTTGCCCCATTGTTGAGAGGCTCAGCAGAGAGGCAAAGGTTGACTCTGTCCATGAAAACATAGAATCAGAGAGTCCCAGACTGGTTTGTGTTGGAAGGGACCTTAAAGCTTGTCCAGTTCCACCCCCTGCCACGGGCAGGGACACCTTCCACTAGAGCAGGTTGCTCCAAGGCCCTGTGTTCAATCTGGGCTTGAACACTGCCAGGGATGGGGCAGCCACAGCTTCTGTAGGCAGAACATGTCTGTTGGCAATAAAAGGTTCTTCTGAGGGTTAAGGATTGAATCATATTGTCTGTACTTGCTTGTTGGCTGAGTGGAGGGTTAGGAGGGTTCTCCAGGGTTAGGATTCTACTTAAACTTCCTTGGAGTTGGTAGTTTTCTCCTCCTTCCTGCAAAGTCTCCTCTCATTCCCTCCTGTCAATACCTCGTGGCTGTTTTGTCCTCAGAGGACACTGGATGTCACATTGTCCTCAACTCGGCAGACCTCCATGCATCCAAAAAAGGATGTGTGGCACAGACGTGTGTCCAGTGCTGCATGTGTTGAATAAATGTGTTCCTGATTTCCAGCAGTTATTCTAAGAGTTTGCCAAAATATTTCCCTCTTAACAATTGAATTTTGGGCTTTAACTCTTTAAACCTTAGGCCTTTGGGTGTAAGTTCTGAATGTTACCAACTCTCTGCAGCTGCTCGTGGAAAACCTGGCTCTTAAAATTGCATTAGCTCTTAAAAACTGATTGCAAGTAGCCACAGAACTGCCTTGACTTTTCCTTGCCAAGGCTGCTGCTTTCTCACATTCATATATCCTCGTGCTTTAAACTACTTTGTACTTAGAGCAGCCAGGTAGAATAAATCAACCCATTCCAGAAGTGTTCTGTGCAGGCAGGGTACCAAAGTTGAACCTCTCTTAGACCTGTGTTCTCAAAAGAAGCTGTCTCCTGGGCTGGAGGCCCAGTGCTGCTGGAGAACAGTGTCTGCTGGGGCAAAGAGAAGGAACGAGCTGACAGCACCTCCTTAGTCACTGTGTTTTCTTATGGACAGATTTCCTCTGACTTGGGACATGGTCAGAAGGTTGTATTTGTCTTGGGAAGTGATAACAGACACTGCCGTGGTGTTTAAAACTGTTACCCCTCTTTAAGATTCTGTAAAAGATAGTTGCTTCATGTGTATTTCTTGTTTCTTCACCAGACAGACTGACTTTAAAAAGGGTTTTTGATGGCTTATTGGATGCTGCTTTTAAAAGCAACAGCCAGACCTTTACCTGTGGGTACTCGGTGTGTGTCTGGGCAAATTTAAGCACCTAATCTATGTTTCAAAGTTTAATGCCCATCCCTGCTGTGCCCCCCTTCTCATCCACGCTGTCTCCTTTATTTAATAGATTCTTCTCCTCTCTTCAGACTCCAGGGATCAGTAATTAAGAAATCAGCCTCTGGCTGCTTGGATCACCATTGGCAAACTGCTGCAGTGACAGAGCTGCTGGTCTGCCCCAGTCTCTGACAGCAAATGAGTAAAGAGAGGAGCACAGCTGTAATAGAAGAATGGACAGATTACAAACCCACTGGGATTGGGTCTCTTCTTATCTGGCTCTGCCAAACAGCAGGATATATGTCTCAATGCAATAAAAAATAGGAAGTGACAAAGTGGAGTGTTACTCCTAAGAGATGCTATTGGTATCCTTCTGCAGAAAGAGGATTGGGAAAGCTCAAGCAGCTGTGCAGGATTTACGGTGTGAATTGGCTGGGTTGGAGCTCTTCAGCCACCCTTTACTGTGTAACAAAAGCAGCAACAAAACCAGACTTTACCTCTTCCAGTGTTACCTTCTGTTGATGCTGAGTCAATTGAAAGTCTGAGCTGTGGAAAACCTGCTTAACTTCTGGATTGGAGCTCAGTAAGTACATAGGATTGTGGTGCTTGCGAACACTCTGATGTGAATTTGGGCTCTTCTCATTAGTGTGAACTTGATGGGGCAAACAGCTTTTGCTTCTCTAACAGGATTTGGAAGAAATCACAGTCCTGCAGTGTGTCCCAGGCTGTGTATTACACAGCCAGAATCAAACAGAGTCTGGCTGCATCTGCCTTTTTAACTCAGGTTGTTCCTGGTGCTCTGCTTGTTCTGTAGGGAGAAGGCAGAAATCTCAGCTGTGCAGGGGAGGCCTTCCTGTAGTCAGAAGCCCAATGGCTCATGAAGTTCCCATGGCAGGAAAATAGTGAGTTTGATGAGAGATGGATGATGCAACTCTATTATATTGATGCACTCAAGGGCTTTAAATGCTGGCTTGAGCCACGTTTCCCTTCTCTTTTCCACACTAACACACTGGGAAAGTCAGAGATTCTGTTGGAATCTGTACTTAAACCTACAAATACTCATTCAGAAGTCAAATGTTCTGGGCTCTGCAGGTTGGGAATGAAGGGTTTGCATTTGACTTGCTCTCCCTTTGCATATGGAAAAGGTTCAGTTCTCTCCCTGTGCTGCATAAAATCTGAGCACCTTTTATGTGAACTGTTTCTCTGAGCAGTTGCTGAACTGCCTCTTCAGGAGGAGTGGGAGGTGGGAACCAAACAGGCAGAGCTGGGCAGGCACAAAGCAAGAACCACCAAATGAACAGTGACCCTTCCCGAACAGCCGCCCTTTGTGCAGGTTGGGGTTGCACAAGGCAGTGTTTGAGGAGCACCATTTCATCGTGCATCCATGTCAGTTTTTGGCAGGCTTGCTCCTGGCTTTTGAAGGGCACCTTTGCTGAATGGTTCAGTGTTTGAGACCTGTCTCGTTTTTATTTGCCTCACATGAATGGCCTGAAGAGCTGCTGGCAAATGTTTCTTGCTGTATTGATGAAGGACTGGGTGGTGTGATGGGAAAGCCTGTGATGCACTTGGGGGAATGGTGAAACACAGCATTGGGGCTCTTTCACTGCAGTGTTTTGTTTGTTCAAATCTGTGTCCTTCAGTCCTGCTGTACCTTCATGTAAGGATGTACCACACAACAAGAACAAGCTCAGGTCTAAACACCAACATGGGGCTGGGGGTTGTACTTGCTATCAAGAACCTGTTTCTGTGATTCTAGGTTTCATTTCTCCACTGGAACACCTTTCGAATGGTGAAAAGAAAACTTCCTGACTTACTGGGGTGCAGATCTTTCGGGCTGTCACCATCCCATGTGGGCATGTGTCCAAAGACTGCCTGTTTCTTCTGACTTGGGATTTTCTGACAAGCTGGAAATCTCTCTTTCAATGCCTAAACAAACTTGTAGGTCCAGTTATACCTGGAAGATGAAGTGTGGGTGGAATTTATTGCTAGGTCTGAATGCAGAAGGTCTGAACCCAGCTTCTCATTATGCTGGAAGTTAGTCTTGCAGTGTTGCTGTCCCAGGAAGGCGTTAGAGGGCTGTCTCTCTGCATCCCCTCCACCAGTAGCATGTTGTTCCTCATTGGAGACTAAACTTTGAAGGGGTGTAGACAAGGACAACTTTATCTTGGGATCTGGATTTCAAAATACTTTGTCCACAGGGACTGTCCAGGCCATGTGTTGAGCAGCTGAAATGGGTTCATGTTATACCCCTCCTGGTTGCCTTTGAGACTCAAAGATACTGGGAATTGTGCCTTAACCTGTTCTCTGTATGATGCAGAACACTTGAATCTTGTACAAAGAATTGACTAGTGGAGGCTTCCGGTGGCTTCCCACAAGGAAAAAATAAGGATACAGGATCTTTTAGTGTTCTCTGTGTAATCCTGTGGGAGAGCTGACATTTTGCATGTGCTTTGAAGGTCAGAGCTGTGGCAGCCTCCTCCTTTGTGCCTGGGTTTTATACAGGTGTGGAGGCAAGAGGTGCTATCACATTCATTGCAGCATAGGTCTGGCTTGTCATGGGCTGTGAGTTATCCTTCTGGAAGCTGGAGTGGTGCAGACCAAAAGACCTTATTAAAACAAACCAAATAATTTGCACCACATCAGTGACCAGAATTATGCCATTTAATTAGAATATGTCTAGACAAATAACCTAGGGGGAGAGAGATACTATCTGTAGTAAGTGTTTGAGGTTTCTGCATAGGGATCATACTAAATACCTTTATGAATAACTTCTTTTCTCTCCCAAGTATCTGGAGGCCTGGAGGACTGTACCACTGCTGGATAACATGGTTGTTTCTCATGTGACTGGCATTCATCCCTTGGTTAGCAATTATTTAACCTGTCTGTAAGGAATATTTCTGTATTGATTAACAGTTGTGGCTATTTTTTGACCTACCTTTATTATTATAATGAAGTACTTTTAAGAGAGCACAAAAGGAACATTTCACAGAGGAGTGAGGATTGATTCTTATCTTGGCTGCTCTGCTGTATGTTTAGCATTTCTGGGTTTGTGTTGTTTGGCAGCTCACCCTGTATCTGTCCTGGCTGTGTGATGCCTTTATTGAAAACTAATTGAGTAGTTGTATTAAGAGGTCCAGTGGTTACTTAGAAGGATAGAAATAAACTCCCTTTACTTCCAGTTCATTAGGAAAAATGCCCTACAGGCTAAGGCTCTATGTTGAACTTGTTTCTTGCTTTCCCTGTGAAGCACTGAAAGTCATTCCCACTGAAAAGTGAAGAGGTTGGACACGTTTTCAGGCAGCTCATCCTCCTCCTGCTGTCCTGCAGAGAGTGGTTTAGTGGACTTTAGTGCTTTGTTCCGTATTGAGAGTAGTGGACTTGATGGAATATGTGGGATTAGAGTCCTTTGGCTTGTTGCTGGAGTTTATTGCTATGGAATTGATTCCTGAAGGATAGCTCAGCCAGGGTCATCCTTCATTAGTTTAACATTGCACCTGATTTTCAAAGGAAGATCTCTTCTCCTTCCTTCTTCTAGCAGCAGAATGGCCACCTCTCTCCTAACCATGGCAGATGCTGAAGGTGGACATATACACACTTGCTCATTTTGTAAACTGAGGAGCTGGCTGTGTGTGGGATTCTTGTTGTCCCATGCATTGGTATTCAGAGACTTGGGGTTTAGATGACAATACAGTTGTCTTTAAAATGGTGTTTGGGTGAGGAAATGATACAGAAAAACTCCTGTCACATTTTTGAAGGGCAAATGCTGTGCATTTTCTTTTTTACCACGTTCTGTGAGCTGTGCTGGTACCACTGATGCCAGAATAAGTGCACCGGTGGAGCGGAGTGCTCTGGTTTGTGTGATCATGCCAGCATCAGCAGGGACAGCAACTGGATTGTGCTGAGATGGAAGCAACATGTCTCTGTACATGTATATTGTTTGCCCCTTTAAGACAGAAAATAGATTCATAAGGTTACAAGGCAGGATTGGTGGTCTTGCCTTCGCAAATGGGCTGCTTGTCATCTAGTAATGCAAACAGAGCGCGCTGGCAGGAGTCTTGAGCTGAGAAGCTGTTTTCTGCTGTTGAATTGTGAAGGCAGTGGAAGAACATGTGACTGTGCTTCAGCACAAAACCTCAGTGTGCTCTCTGGCATCAGTTGCCTCATTTGTTTGCTTTTATAGATGCCCACACGAGATGGGATTGGGCTTGTCACGTCTGCGTGTCCTTTCAGCACCGGCTGTTCTTGTGGTCCCTTCCTTCTGTGGCTGCAGTGTGCTGTATGTAAATGTCAGCCTTTACACTGAAAATACTCTGTCCCCAGAGACCTTGGACGTTGCACATTTACTGTTAATCTTGCTGTGAAACAAGGCCTTAACTCAGGGCAAAAAGAGCTGCCTGGGCCATGGTGAAATGTGTGCAAATACACCAAGATAAGAGACATCTGGTGTCTGTGGGCTCAGGCTTATTGGGGGTTCCTGATTTGAATAAGAATAATGGGATGTTGCAAAGTGGTCTTGTGGGATTTGGGAACAGGACCTATGACACAATGGGCTCGATATTGCTCATTATATTTTCACAGCATCCTTCTGAAGTATTTATGGTGCTCTTCCTCCAAATTACCCTCCTTTGTCAGTTAGCTCTGCCTGGGTCAGACCCATCCCTGTGCTGAAGCGTCTGCTTGACTTGCACACTTTGGAAACCTCAGCGCTGGGACAAGGGGCTGCCTATGTGCCATTTTGGATGTGTGATAGCAAAGAGTGTATCTGTCTTCACTGGAATCCTATTAGTGTGGGAAGCCCTTGGAATAATTAGTGGCAGGAGGCTTAAGTGTGGTCTGGCAGCCAGAGGAAGTACTGGTGTCCCCGGTATAATCTGTGGCCTGTAGTGAAGCTTGTGTAACTCCATTACTGCTGTTGTCACTGCTTCAGCTAGCTGTGGTAAAACTAACTTGGATTTAGTACCTTGAATTACTTCTTTGTCCCTTTTGACACTGAGCAGACGAATTTCAGGCTGGAGGTCCAAGAATACTGGCTGCAAAGTGATGCTTTTTGCATGTTGATGAATTGCGGTTATGTTATCCCAAAACAGCCTTAGGGAGGATGTGAAATCTTGGGCTCTTAATGCTTCCCAGGTAGCTTCAAAGGGATTGGAAGCGCAGCTAAAAGAGTCAGTTTGTGCTGAGGGAGGCTGCGTTACCCAAATCAGAGCTCCCTTTGCACAAAAAGAGAGGGTAGTATCTGTTGGGTGGAGTGGGCAATAAACTTCCAAGTTGTGCAGCCTCGCTTGCTGTTTGTCACTGACCAGCTAAAAGCATCATGATTCCCTGCTTCAGACCTGGCTTGGAGAATGGCACTTGGGCTGTGCGTTAGAAACCAGCTCAATGACTTGGTATGTAGCTCTCCGTGTGCCAGGTCATGACCTGACTTCAGCCTGCAGAGGCTTGGCTTTTCCACAGGCTGCATCTCTGCCTTGGCTTTGTGTGAATGTCACCTCAAAGTGCTGTCTTGAGTGTCCTGCACTGGAGTTCTGAAGCTAATTGCACCCTGGGGAAAGCAAACTCAGAGCCAGCTGTTTGAAATGGGCATTCCACAACCAACCCACTGCTGGCAGCAGCCTCTCTGACACTGTTTTTCCTAGGTTGTTTTCAAGAATTACTTAATTTTATGGAGGGCTTGTGAATATTTATTGTTCTGTAGCTAAGACATTGGATTGGGACTTGGAAATGTGGGTTCGGGTCAGAATTATGCTGACCTGTCCCTTTGTATTGTGACTTGCTTGTCTTTATGGCAGTGACAGTGATTTGTGGCTGCCCCTTGGGACAGTTGCAAGAATAGATTCATTAACACCTGTGAGATTGTAATATAGTCACATACATAATTTAGTGGATAACATGAGGCGTGGAGGAAAAAGGGGAATAATAGGAAAGGCAGAAGACTGTCAGTGTGGCTAAAATGCTTTGCTTGTTGTGGACGGTTTGACCCGTTCTATTCCAAGGGGATATATGGTATTGTTGAAAACAATGCAGCTGGGCCTGTCAGGGCTAACATAGACTGATCTCTATAGATGTCAACTTATAATGCCATAAATCCTTGTATTTCAGTGGCATTTTCGCACCCTCAGCATCTGCACCACCACTGAAATATTGTTATTGCAGGAGTAGAGAAGCAAATCCTGTTCCCTGGATGCCATTGCTCTGTGCCAGTCAGTCATTAATATTTGAAAGCACTTCATTGGAAGCCATTCCTCAGAGATGCTCCAAAGTGCACTATATTTGGAGGCCCTTTCAAGATAATGGGCAAGGGTCTGTAGCCCAGCACAAGCTGGACTGAGCTGCACTGGACTGAAATGGAAGGATGAGACAGATCTGGGCTGGGAGCCCAAGTACCAGTTGGTTCAAAACACGTGAAACCTTTTAGTATGAGTCACTGTGTCAGCCTGTTGCACTTGGTAATGACTGATGGGCCTTTAAAAGTGCTTTGAGTGTGATGCAGATGGCTAAACTGGATTGCTGGAGATCAAAATTCCCCTGTTTGCAGTCTGGAATCTCTGCTTTCCTCCCTCCCTTCCATGCTCTTCTTGTTCTTTTTGGGTTCATGTGCAGGGATCTTGCTTAAGCAGAACTCTGGACTTCTCTAACCAAAGAATGAGGCTTTCTGTTGCTCCAATGCCTATCTTAAACAGTCATTAAGAAGCTTCTAAACATGAGGGTTCCATAAATTTCTTGCAGTAAGTTGGGGTGCAGTAGGCCAAATGGCCTCCTCAAGGTCATACAGTGGTTGGTGCCAGAGTGGAGCCTAAACAAATGGAGTTGTCCTTGAATCCCAACTCATTGCTGTAAAAAGTGAAGTTTTATGTTTGAAATGAAGAGCAGATTGAGGCCAATTCTCTGCTGGGGAATGCAGTGGTTCCTACTTCATTCATGTGCTTAAGCTTAGGTCAGTATCTGGTAGAGGATCTAAGTGCCCAAACTTTTCCAGTATCCTGCAGTTCTCCTGAAAGGTGATAAATGATCCCTGCAGTTCTTGAAGGCTGGCATGGAAAACTACTGGCTGTGCCTCCAGGAATAAAGGTGGAGTGGAAAAAAACAGGGAAGAGGCAGTTATGTGGGCAAAAGTGTTTAGTGTGGTGATGATAAAGATGAGATGTGGCAGAAGATAACTGGTGTATATGTATAAATACATGAATGCAGTCACTGTTAACTGCAGGCAGAATCACTACCACTGTGTGCTTAGACCTTTAAAAGTCAGAAGAATAACATGGGACAGAGCAGCTGAGTAATGAATGAAGAAGAGTGTTTCTTAATGCATTTGTCACCTATGTAGGACGAGGTGACTTCCCTAACACCCACTGCACAGTTTCTTGCTGCTGCTTTGTATGAGGAGGGTTTTGTTCCATGGTTGGGTGTGTCACTGATATCATAACTGTGGGCAGCATGTTCATATCCATTTCTGACAGGTTTATGTGGCACTTGCTCTATGAAAGTGCATATATGGAAGAGCAGAGCATTGTCAGGGTTGTTTGGGAATAGCAACCTTAAAAGGAGAGCGCTGGTTCCGCTCTGACCCTCTGGTATGTTCAGTGATTGGCAAGAGCCTCGCGTAGGGCAGCACCGTAGCTGTGCCTCGGAATGCTGCAGCATCATTCCCTGCTCACCAGCTCAGTGGGGCGCAGGCAAGATCTGAGGCTTTCAGCCATCACAGGAGGCTCTGGATCTTTTGTGTTGAGCAGAGCCCTTCTATGCTGCACTGCACTGTGGTGTTTATCTGCTCTGCAAAAGCATTTCTCCTCCTCTCTTCCCCGTTTCCAGCATAAACCCTCTATCCTCGCCAAGCCTCACCTGCAGGTCCAGCGGGTGCCTTTGTTTTCATTCATTTCCCTGGGTTGGAAGGCTGGCTAAAGGCTCTCTTGTCGTGACCTCAGCTATGAGAAGCCTGAAGGTTTAATTCTGCATTAAAGATTCAGACTGAAATGTTAATCAGCCCCAGAGAGGCTATTTTTAGAGCTGCAGCCTTGGCTTCCAGTTGAGTTGTTGCAATTAGGATTACTTATGGTTTTACTAATTTAAACAGCTTTGGGGGAACCTGCTGCTTCATAGGGAGAAGCAAGTTGGCTGAAGAGGTTGTGGCACCTCCATCCCTGGAGATACTCAAAACTTGACTGGACATGGCCCTGAGCAACCGAAACTTGCTGTGAGCAGGAGGTTCATTAGATGATCCCTGGATTTCTCTTCCAACCTACATGATTCTATGAATCAAAACTAACATCTGAATAATCCTCTCACTTGCCTCTGTGGTGACAGGAGTCGTTGAAGATAATGTGTATGGGACAAATGACAGAATTACTTTGTCTTGTCTCTATAAGGATCTCCAAGCAAGTTATAAGAAGTAGTGAATGAAGCTCCTCTTCCCTTTCCACCATCAGTAAAGGACAATAAGAAAGAGTTAAGAAAAGACTTGGTTATGATCCCAGTGACAAGATGGGATTAATGTGGTGCTGAAGTACATTAGGATGTGCACTTTATGGCATGGTACACATTAACCTGAAGTGAATCTGTAGGGGCCATGCTGCTGTCTCAACCCTGCGTTTCCCGTGCATGGGGCCTTGGAGGTTTGGGCTTGCAGCTGGTGAATCAAGCAGAGAATTCCCTTGTTAAGCTCATTTTTCTGGGTAGAAACCAGAAATGATCTGGCTGATTCTGGCAACTGAGTCTCTCACAGGCACACATGATGCAATCAAAGTGCAAGTGTGTGCAACACTGTCAACCCCATGTTTAATATCCAATTGCCTAAATGCTTATGAATCAGAGCCATTAGAGGCTCGTGGGGTTCACTTGGTGTTCTTAATAGGGAGTGAGCATATATTCTGAGGCAGCAAACAGCTTGGGAGAGGGATGGGAGTGAGGATAAGGGTACTCAGTCCTTGGTCTTCTGGCTAAAATCCTCTTTGGTGGAAAGCAAGAAGTCAGGATAGTGGGATGGTGACCAGGGATGTAAGCCTATCATAGAAGCAGGTGAGGTGTGAGACAGCAGGGCTGGGGTTGGTAAATGCAGAAATACCTATTTGTGCAGAGCAGGGTGGAAGCAAAGCCAGAGGATCCAGACACAATTCCAGGAAGTGAGAGGAAGGAGGGGCTGTTACCAGCAGGGATTGTTTCATTTGGTAATTAGTTCTTGAATCTCCTCTAAGTCAAATAAAGCAGAGGATGTGAGCTGCTGAGAACTGGTCCCTCCTCCCCTTCCCCGCGCATCCACACCCTTTCTTGCACACACTCTCCCTAAGTGCAGACTGTGGTGATGGGAGATTTGATGGTGGGGACTTGCTGATGATGTAGAGCAGATACCTGGGGGTATTCAAGAGTGTGGGGTCTTCTTCATGGTCTGGCACCCATGAACTCTGTGGCCTTGGGCGAGTTGTTCCCCTGTGTTCCTCTTGTACCTGGTGGATGCGTTTGAGGGATGAAATAAAGGGTCTAATATCTCGTCCATCAAGATTTTATGGTAAAGAGTCTCTGAACACTGAAGAAAAGTCTCTAGGTGAATTGTAGGTGTGCTGGCAGAGTGTCCCCTCCCTCCCCTTTGCAAAGGGCAGTCAGGTACAGCCTGAACAGGTCGTGGCAGTACAGGCAGACCTGCTGCTGGGTGGTATCGTGACCCAAATGAGGCTGGAAATGACTGATTTGTTCTGGTCCTGTTGGTGTTCATTGAGTGGCAGCTTTGTAAATGGCTTTGGGGATAGGTGTTTATTTGCTCTATTCTCTCTGGCCCGGGTTAAGTGGAAGACTGTGTGTGCTGGGATGGAGACCGCATGAGTTCCAGCCCTGCCAGCAATTACAGAGGCACAGTGCTGCCAGGGGGCAGGATGTGACCTAGGAAACAAATAACCCCTCTTCTGAAGGGAAGCTTTCATTCTGTGATGTGTTTCTTGGTATCAGATGGTCTTTGTTCTTATTATCAAACAGTAAGTCCATTAACTTGTGTTTGAGGGCACTGGTGTCGTGTCTCCACAGTGGACCGCATCCAATACCACCAAGAGACTTCTTCATCTCAGTAGGAGGTCTCTGGCAGATCAAACACATCACCTCTTCTTCCTTACCATGCTAGATGGGTTAGCTCCAGGTTGTGAATCCATTATTTAGGGCCTTATCCACCCTGGTCTTAAGCTGCTGTGTATATTAGTTCCTAATGGATGCTGTGTGTTCCAAGAGCAGACAGTGGCATGGGTCTCCCTCTGCCCTTGCTTCTAGGTTCTTGTAGAGCAAAAGACACCTTCTTGAATACAAGTTGTCCTCAGACTGCAGTATATGGCTGCAGCCATTCATATTCCTTTCTGTTTCTTCCTGAGAATTGAAAGGAGCTGCCTCTTTACTACAAATAATGATTTGTAAAACAGTGATATTTGAAATTAGTGGCTGCTGCTGTCTTTGATGTTCTTGGCACTGTTGATTGCTACCCAAAGCAAGCTGGGAATTACAGTCAGTCATTCTCTTGCCTCATAGCTCAAGGCTATATTTAGTAGTTCAAGTTGCAACAGATCTGGAAGTTGTTCCCTTTAGCAGAAGGCTAATGCAGTGATAGAGCACATTGCTTTGGAAGTGGTGGCTTCAGCGCGCTTGTCTGCCACCACCAAGACAACTGAACCAGTCCGTGCAGTACTGCAGCGTTATCCTGACTGCCACAGTATGTGTTGGCTTTAGAAAGGCCTCCCCAGGCCTTTTCTCTGGAGAGAACCTCAAAATCTATATGTTTTTAGTGCTGGACTTCCGCCTGAATCTTAGAGCTTGGTGCAGAACTTCTGCATCTGATTTTGGGATGCAGTAAGTGGCATTTCCTTATGGAGCGGGCAGGGAAGGTGCTGTCACTTAAAACATACAGCTCTCAAGATAGTGTTACTGCAGCATTTTGTCTTGCTGGTTGTGCAGTTGGATCTGTGCTGAGTCTTCTCTCCAGGGCTCCCGGAAACGCAAGAGGTGATGTCTGAATTCAAGTCAGTGCATTGGAGCTGGAGATCCAAGCACATGTGGAAATCCCTGCCTGCACACAGCATTTGCAGCTCCAGAATTACAGGTCTGAGAGCTTCATTGGGTTGTCAGAGGTTTTGAAAGCTTGATTTCAATGGAGTTTGCTCCTAATTGCCACTTTGGAGTCTGGGTATAAATGACTAGAACCAGTAATGGAATCGTATGATGTGTTTCCTGGAGGACAGATGCGTTAGGAGTGAACTGAATATTCCAAACTATTTTTCTTTCCAGTAATAGGACAAGGGTGAAGGCTGTGCTGCTAGCCATTAACAATGCAAATCCATGGGGAGACAGAAGACAATGTTCCTTCCTTCTTTTAGTGCAAATGCAGGTAGTACTGGTGCTGGTAGTTACTCCTAATTTACCAAAAGTAGGATGGAAACTCGTTGTCTATTTGCTCTCCCCTCTTCTCCTTCCTAACCATCCCCGAACCTTCCCCCCTCATAATGCGATGCTGTTTCATGCACAGTCAGTTGCTTTGTGGCTATTGTGGTTTTTTTTACACAGCAACAAGAAACACAAAAACATAAATAAAGGAAAATGTGGTTGTGGAACCTCAGATTTCTGCTGAGTTTGACTAGGCTGCAGGTTGGCTTTCTTCTGAAAGCTGAGAGATTGCCCAGACCAAATTGTCCCTCTTCTCCTGTGCAGGGACTTGAGGCCAGAAGTCTATTTCTGCTACAGATCTTCTGTTTGACTTGGTATAAACATACCACCTATCCCCTCTCTGCCCAGTTGAGTCCCTGTCTGCAGAGCTTTCCTCTGTGTTTGTACAGTGCCTGGTTCAAAAGGTTCCCAATTCTGGTTGAAGCCCTTGGGTAGCAAAAAGAGCGTCACATCAATGTGTAGTAGTAAAGCCTTATATTTAAGAGCAAACCTGGTGTTTTTGCAGCTGAGTGGCTTTCTATTAGTTAGCTAATACATGTCATAAACATCTTGCTACCAGCAAGTCTTTAGAGTATCTATTCTTTAAAGGTAGTGTATCTATTCTTTAAAGATAGAAGACTTACTGATAGCAAAATTATATCAAAACCTAGTATTTTCCTGGCCCATTGAAGAAAACCACTGTCCCTTCTGAGCTGATGTACTTTCAAACTCTTGATTTCCTTCCTGTTTCTTTTTCCAGGGTGGTAAAGGAGGAGATCTCAGATGACAATGCAAAGCTCCCTTGCTTCAATGGAAGAGTGGTGTCCTGGGTAAGTTGGCTTCTGTGTCTGTGTTCATATGTGGTTTGATACAGTGGTAGGGTAGCTGGTTACATGCATCCTGAGTTTTACAATTCTCAATGGAAGCAAAGGCTTACATTTTACATGAGGATTACGTGTGCCTTCCCTATATATCAAATACAGTATTGATTGCATGCTGCTGCTCACAGTAGAGTGCATGTGTGCATGCTACTATTGTGCAGGGAAAGTGCAATGTATCTTTCAAACATCAGTTTGATTGGGAGAGTGTTCTTAAGTAATGATGCCATGTGGCTCATCACATACAGCCCCTGCTGGGTTCTAAGCAGCTGAAAACATTGCTCTTGTGAGGGCGAGTGCTGGCAGATGAATTGAGCTCAGCTTTGTCATCCAATATGATCACTTCTCTCTGCTCTATTGATTGCTTTTGGTTTTAAGGCATTCAGGCTCTGGCAACTGGGTATTCCCAACAGGGTGTTAGTATTAGGCAAGTAAAGCACAGAGCTTTCTAATGCATGGATTTAACCTTAGTCCTGCACACCCAAAGGTGTACAGAGTATTAAGCACTTACGAGGTTTTGTATTAAATTGAGGTCTTAAAAACTTGGAGAATGTTCTCCCTTTGGTTTGTACTCTCTTGGAAGTGATCTGTTTTGTCACTGGGAAATGCATTCAGATGGAAAAGGTGCTTTTTTGGCCTTTGTGCTCCAACCTTTTGACTCAGCAGCAGTAGCTGACTGATAACCAAGGTGACTTCCAGAGCTGGCCATAGAACTCCGCTGTGTATTTCCATTCAGCAGTGGGTGTTAAGGCAACTAAATGCCTTGGTTTGAAAATTAATGAGTGTTTCAAAGCACAGTTATACTGATAGAAACCTGTGCTGCTGGGCAGTGCTCAAGGGGAAGAAATGAACACAATAGGGATCTGCTTACTTGCCCTCACAAAGAGGGGATGATTCCTGCGTGTTGTGCTCCATGGAGGAGTAAATTGGTTGTCGAAAGAAGTGTTTATTCTCTGGAACAAAATAATTTGTATTAAAGAATAAAAAATAATACTTAAATATAGAGACAAACACATGATGGGGTTCACTTTAAGCCATGGCAGAACATAGGTGCTAATGGCCACTGGTGTGGTGTGAGGTCCTGCTTTCTCTGAGGGGCTGGAGATACTGCTGAATATGCTACTTTGAGGCTGTGTTTAAGCTATGAGTCTTGGCGATGCTGGGTTTGTATTCAGCCTGAGGATAAGTGGGCTATAGGTATAGCATGGTTTTCTGATGGGATGGGAATAGATGGTACAAAAAGGGATCTCGTGTGTAATTAGCAAGCTGAAGAGAGCATCCTGAAAGCTTCAGATAATAAAGGCTATGAAGATGTCATTTATGTTGCCATAGCGTGAGAGCAGCGTCTGCTTTAAAAGCAAAGGGATAGAAATGAACAGTAGCTCTTATCAGAGGAGCAAATTAATCCTGAGAACCCCTTTCCTCCTTCTCAGTATGTAACACTTGACTGTATTTGCTCCTCAGTGTTATTCTCTCCCTGTTTCTTCCCCTTTCTCCCATGCTTTTGAACTGGTATTAATTCAAACCCCAGGCTGATGTTCAGATTGCCTTCTGCATCCCTGAGCTGAGTCTCTTCCTCCCAGTGCACGCAGGAGCGTGGTGGTGTTTGTTTTTATCTGTGTGATCTAGTTAAAGAATGATCTTTTGCATTGGTGGTTCAATACACTGATGATTGATTCTGAACTTGTGCACACTATTGGGGCTCTTCTGTGCAGCAAAATAGGACTCAGGTTGTTCCAACAAGACCCAGTGTTCTTGGAGTTTAAGCAAAACCAAATCCCTAACCCCGAAGTGTTCCACATCAATAAGGATATGGATTATTTCATTCCCCTTTACATCCCAATTCTTTAACCTCTTCCTCTTTCCCTTTCCCAACCAAAAACCTGAGGGCATTTGATCTCAAGCTGAGAGCTGAATTCTTTGCTCAGCTTCTTAAATACTAGGAAGCATGAAAATACGTTCTATTTTTATAAAGGAGGATACAGAATCATGGAATAGTTTGGGTTGTAAAGGACCTTAAGATCATCCAGTTCCAACCCCTTGCCATGGGCAGGGACACCTTCCACTAGAGCAGGTTGCTCAAGGCCCTGCCCTATGAGTAGTAAGATCAGAACAAGAGTATATATATATACATGTACACATACACACACAAGTTAAACGTTGGTTTAGTTCTGGGACTGTTACTATCTTATTTTCAGAGAAACATTACAATTTCTGAAGTGCATGTTAGGAATGAATCCAGTTCATTGTGAGTCCTGTTGCACCATAGCTTGCTGGCTGCTTTCCAAACGTAGAAGAATGCAGAATCCTTGCTCCAAGGATTTGTACCTTCTTTCAGATCTTGCTTTTTACATTACAGTTTTGCTTGGAGGCTACAGCCAGGATCAATGTCTCCACTCTTTCTCCTTGAGCCATTTACATGTGCATGGCTGGGGACACTGGAGATGCCCCAGAGCCCTCAGTCTTGTGTTTTCTTTATATCTTAATATTTAGATGTGTGGCTTTAATTGTTCCAGGGAATTAGTGCTGGGAGCCCTTTGAGTTCTCTACCAGTGTAGGCTCTTGATGGCCTCTGCTGCTCATCAGCAAATGCCATAATGCATTAAAACCCCATTATAAACCCATTTCTAGGCAGAGGCAGCGAGCACAGATTGTTGCAGGTAGTAGGGATACACTGCTTCAAACGACTTGGACTCTTTACTCCCTTCCCACCATCAGCTTGTTCCCAGATTGCTCTGCTTATCCCACTAGGTTGGAGGCAGTTTGCAGCTCTCTTCTCAGAGATCATACAGTGCACCTTTAGCAGCTGCTGGTGACAAGGACTTCTGTTCAACCATCAGCTGAAACATCTGTGCCTGACCTGCATTAGGAATTGCAAATGACTGTTTCCACACCGAGACCCGTGACACTGCAGTGCTTATCTGCATCTGTGTGCTGCTAATTACTGGAGGAGTTTTATGTCAATCTTACTGTAAGTTAATTGTTCACAGCTTCAAACCCTTTAATAGCATGTTCACTGGAACTTCACAGGTAATTGTATCTGTGTCTTTCAGGGGAGCAAAGTTGGTCTTCACCTTTTGGAATGGATGTGGTTTGGACAGGGTTGTTTCCTCAGCTGGTGTTTAACATGATGGGCCTGAGCTTTCTTTGTTTCCATGTTCTAACATGGGCATCGGCTGGTAGCAGCCAGCTTGGAATTCTTGCACAAACCCATCTGGGATAAGTGTCATCCTCACTATAAATGTATATGTGTGTGTTTCATATTGGGATTGAATTAGAATCACTGCTCCTATTTAGCTATTTAAACCTCCTCCCATCCCTCCTGTGTCCTGCTTAGTTTCCTCCTCCTCTTCTTAGATCTCGGCCTTTTGATTTTGGGTTGGTTTGTGTTTGATTTTTCTCTTTGTGGATTATTATTTGGTTGGTTGGTTTGCTTTTAAGGATTGAATGGTTTGGAACAGGGGGCTGCTACTTACTAGATTCATTTGCAGTAGTTGACCTTTAGGTTTGTCATACAGAGACTATTGTATAGCAGAGTTCTTCAGCTAGTAGCTATTACTGTAAATGCATTACACAAATGCATTTTCTACATGAGGTAACTGGTGCCTGTGCCTGTTCTACTCACACACACGACAGGATCCAGTTTTTCTCAGAAGATAACTTGTTTTGAGCTTCCCTCAGTGAAATGATGAATGTATTTCTGATTTTCCAGGTTCAGGTCCTTACTGGGCAGGTTGGAAATGCAGCTTATACAGAGGAGAACACATCACCCCCAGCTTTTTGCTAGAGCTGGAAATGCTTTTCTCTTCTCTTTGCACTGTCCAGGGGCAGTCTCCCTGGACTTCCAGTCTCCCAGTGGAAGCTGGGAATGTGGGGAGCACTGGCTGGTGGTTGCTGCCAGCCTGGAGTGAATGGAAATCCACACAGGCAGGTGCTTGTTCATTTCTTATGTATGAAGTGAACTGATTTCAAGTCCTGTTTCTTCTCTTCACAGATTATATGTATCTTCTTCCCTAATGGTTAGAGCTTAGAAGGAAGGGAGGTAGGATCACTGAAAACATTTCTAAGCTTTATGGTACCTGAATGAGTTATCAGGGAATGATCTGAGTCTTAGTAAAGGGGAATGAGATTGCCCTAAGGAGCAGCCGGGGCTGGAGTGGTGGGATCTCTGTGAGAAAGAGATGGGGAAGAAGGAAACAGGTTATCATGAAGTGGGGGGGACTTGGAAAGAATGTGCTGACTGAGGAAGCTTCACAGGTCTACCGTCGTCTCTTTGCTCAAGTCATGTTGGGTGGTTCTGGTCTGATGTGCGCAAGAGCTCTCAAGTTAGATTTAATCCAGGTCTGAACTGAAAGATGCTGTCCTGTTTCTAACTGTGAGCAGCACCAGGCAGAGGAAAGGCCTGAGGCAGAAGTACTTGCTATCATGGCAGCACCAGGTACACCCAGCTCAGGGCTCTGCGTTGCTCTGAGTACACAGGAACCTGGTTTTGGCTGGGGTGAGGAATGTGTAAGCTCTCAGCATCAGCAACCTGCTGAAAAAATCTGAGAAGGTGAGACATGAAATAGGATTATAGGATTGCAGGTCCCTTTTCTCCTCCTCTTCTTACTCCACATGTTCTCCAAGAGGCAGGTAATCCTGTGCTTAAAGAGAACTTCCTGCAGTGTCAGTCAGTGAAACTGGATTTGTTTCACAGCTAACCTGTAGTACAGTGCCATAAAGAAACACCTGGACACTGAGCAGAATCTGGGAGGAATCTGAGGTACTATTATTTCATGAAGGCACAATATCTCCTCTAAACGTTAGCAGGTGGCAGATGATAAAAACACAGAGAGAATGGGCAATCTGATTTTGAAACCCAGTCTGCATCTTTCCATCTCTAACACTGAAGTGGGTCACCCTTTACCTGGCAGCCACAGGTTCCTTAAAGTCTTTTAGCTTCTGATTTCCAGGCTATGGGAGGTTGATCCTGTATTCTCTGAGTATCTTTTCCATGGTTGGAGCAAACCCCAAGCAACTGCACAGGTGATGTGCAGGAAGAAAGGGGGAAGCCTAATCTACCTGGCATAGACAATTCCTTGTTACTAAAATAAACATCACATTCCCAATGGGCTCTTGCAGCCCTTCCAGCAATGTGGAGTCCTGTTGCCTTTTGACAGAATTCCTAATGGAATAAAGGGCCTCATCAGTAAGTCTTTCAGTGCAATTGGTCCTTTGGGAGCAGCCCTCGTGTGGATAATGGGCCGTGCCTTTGAAGCTTTGACTTGGGATTTGAGATGGCTGTGACTTTATAGGAAATAATGACTTTCAACTGTAGATGAATGTGGCCGTTGTGAAGTTGTTATCAAGGATACAAATGGCTTTTGGAGCTATTGTTTCTGGTTACTGTATGAGAGGTACCAAGAGCTGCTGCTGCTCTCAGTAACAGAATGTACATATTGTAGTTTTCATGCTGATAGACTAATAAATATTTAGCCAGATGAGAGTATGAGAGCAGAATGTGCCAGTGTTTGCTCTTTCCCCTTCCCAGACTGGCTCTTGTTGGCTGGTGCCTTCAGCCATCCGTGTTGAACAGACTGATTCGTGGAGCTGGCCTAATGCCTGTGAGTTTGTTGAGATGTCTGTGAGCACTGTAAAAGGCACTTCTTGCTGTAATTCAGAGAATCTCAGCCTGTTTTGGGTTGGAAGGGACCTTAAAGCTCCTCCAGTTCCACCCCCTGCCCCGGGCAGGGACACCTTCCACTAGAGCAGGTTGCTCCAAGCCCCTGTGTCCAACCTGGCCTTGAACACTGCCAGGGATGGGGTAGCCACAGCTTCTCTGGGCACCCTGTGCCAGCGCCTCAGCACCCTCACAGGGAAGAACTTCTGCCTCAGAGCTCATCTCAATCTCCCCTCTGGCAGGTTAAAGCCATTCCCCTTGTCCTGTCCCCACAGGCCCTTCTCCAAAGCCCCTCATTTGAGATCCATCCTCCTTCCCACTGCCCTTCCATCGCTTAAATTTGCTTACAACAAGCAGAATGGGCTGGTGTGAAGTTTGCTGCTGTTCCTGTGCTAGGGCTTCAGATCCCGAGTCTAATTGCTGAAGTGAGCAGTGTTGACACAGTGAACTGAACACTTCTTTCTGCAGATGGGTGCCAGGATAACTGCTCCTTAGCAGATCCCTGGCAGTGCTGAGCAGCATTCCCTGGCTAACACAGAATGCAACATGCGCTTTTGTCAGCATGAAGAGGCTGCATGTCCCGCTGCTGCAGCACGAAACTGCTGTTTGTGCTGTTGTGAGTGGGAAGTGGCTGCGTGGGAATCATTTGGGATACCAGAAGGACACAGGATTCCTTTCTAACATGCCAGGGCTGATACACTTTCTCCACTTCCTCGGCAAGATTTAGTAGGGAATGTGATGGTAGGACCTCAGTTGAGAAAACAAACAGCACTTGGTATGATGGAATGAACTGAATCAACAGTTGCAATTAGTTCCACACTTCTTTATTAAGTTCCTCCATGTGTGCCACACAGACATCCACGTTTCACACTGAAATGCAGTGGGGTGGAACCCAGCAGCTGGTTTACAGCCCCAGGCACACTCCTGAACAGCACACACAGCACCAACACAGTGCAAGAAATGGATTAAGATGCTGCTGCCAGTCAAAACTGCAGGGAGGCTGGTGGGTGAAATGCAATTACCAGGCTGGCTCCTGGCCAGGGAGCTGGGGTTAACACTGCTTTTCTCACGGAAACACAGGGAGAAGGCTGGATTGTGGCAGCCCAATAGTGCATTATCAGCTCCATTCAAAGTGATGTAATATTGGAGTGGTTTGCTCTTACCATAGCTTGTCAAAGACAAGGATACATTACCTCAAAGCTGATAGGTACGTAATGTAAACCATTACGTATCCTCCTGGTTGTTGGAGGAAATGGGGAATTCCTGCTAGCACAGCAAAGCAGGGAGCAGGAATTGTGTATACCCACACATGGAGCCGGGGCAGTGACATGTGCAGTGTGTCAGCAAATGTACACCCCACTGAATTACTCCTCTTCTGTCAAACCTTCATCACATTGGAGGTGTTTCGTGAGGTGCTGGAAAGAGGCAGGGCTGCTAACTCATTGTGAAGCTCCAGCTGAGCCTGGAATTCCACTGTGAGGTGTTACACTACCTTTCTGATCCTTGATGCTGGGGAAGAAGCAGCTAGGCATGGTGCATAACAACCCTGCTGCCTGTGCCATCTTCTAGTGCACATGTTCTTTTCTAGCACAACATATGTTTTTCTAGTGCTCTTTTGTGGTGTTTCTGTTCACTTGGTCTGCAGCCGTTCGTTTAGATTTTAGTGCTCTTCACACCAAGATCAAAAGCTGATGGAGGGGGAGTGTTCCACTTGTAACCAGACAGATCTGAACAGTCTGCGTCTTGTTTTAAGAACAGAATTGCTTCGACCTCTCTTGCTTAAATCTCTGAAGTCCTCTTGCAGGAGCTCCCAGGTCCTGGTTATCCCAGGAGTAAGATCATGTTGGGCAACCTATTTAAACTCTTGGTTTATTTATTTCTTGTTATTCCTCAGGGGCAAAATTTCACCCCAGAGGATGTGTCTGAGTTACAGTAAGTGTATTTGGTGTGGAAATGCCTGATCCTAACTTGGGAAGGTAAACACCAGCAGGTCTGCATTGGCCACTGCGTTATCAGGGCTGTAGTGCTTATGATTTACTACTTGAAATCTGAAAGACTTGTATCTAGGATTAACAAGCTACTTGGAAACAGGAGATACTGCTAGTATCTTATCTTGTGTTTGAATATATCTCACGTTCAGTGTATCTGGCAGTGAACTGATCCAAGTTTCAAGTGGTGCATTTCCTGAATGCACCTGATGGATTAGTATGGATACTTTCTGCAGCCCTCTTCCCTTTATAATGGTAATGGCATAGTCTTGAGGCTGTTTATGGCTCTAATCCCACTGAAGGTCTGTAAGAAGTGGGTACCCAGTGCTTTATCCTTCAGGAAATCACAGCCTAGGGGCAATATTCACAAAGGAGTTGCTTTGTTGCACTGGATTTTGCTTTTCAGCAGCACTCCCGAGATGATCTACAGCCTGCATCAGTAGGGTGGGTTTGCCTTCATAATGGGTTCTGCATCACTGAGACCTCCTCCCGGAGCAGGGAAACACTAAAGAACAAATATCCACATGTTTTCTAAACGTCTCCTGTCAACATCCCCACCTGAAAGAAAGAAGCTTTAATTACCAAGTTAATAGGGAAGCTCATGTTATTTTCCCCTTTGGTGTTTCCTCTGTCACTCTTGCTTTGGTGATAAGAGTTTGAATAATGCAGCTGGCTCCATGTGGTGCTGCAGAACTGTTTTGTCTTCAGGCAGTTCCTTTTTGACAGTGTGTGTTTGTGCCTTCTCACATTCATGGAGTAATATACTCTTAGGAGTAATATACTATATCCTCAAGGCCAGTCCCCTCATATCCTGTTCCCTTTCCTTCTGCATCCCCTTTTTTACCAGCTACCATCTGTGTGATGCTTACATTAGAATTAGTCCTTGATATATTAACCAGTTATGGTTGGAATCTCTTATAAAGGGCTTGTTCTTTGCAGCTAAAAAGAGAGGGAAGCTGACACCTAGTTGCCTCTTAGTGAAAGGTAATAATCTGTGTAATTATTTGAGCATTTATTTAATTAAGACCTTATAATCATGTTATTTAAAGAGACTTAGATGGCTAATTGGGATTGGTAATAGCATATATACCTTTCTCACTTCTAGGTCACTAGTTGAAGTCTGACTTCTGTTGGCAATGGCCAGAAACCTCCTTCTCCACTCTTAATGCTTTATAATAAGAACCAACCACTTTATCTAGCAGGTGAAGCTGAATTGGAACTGGAACTGCTACTTGGGAATGAGCACATTCTGTTTGCAGAGATAAATGAGAAGGAATCTTGGCTCGGTGCGTGCTGTTTGGTTTTCTATAGTGGTACTTTACCCAGTGGCTGGTTCTCCTCTCCTAGGAGTTCAGTTGCATTTAGGTATGTTAATAGTTTTAATCTCAGTTGTGCAAATTGGGTCTTATCCTGCCTTTCTGGGAGGCACTTCAGCCTTTTTACACACAGGAAAGTAGGTAGTAGCCTGAAAGTAAGTGGGTAGAATCAAGCCTTAGTTAAACATCACATCCTCTGTCAGGTTACAATGAGCTGCAAACCAGAAGGGTGGGGATAAGGAGAGAGCCTCATGCTTCTGCCTCTTCTCTGTTTATCTGCTGATGGAAGTGTCACAGAAGGCACACTGAATGGAGATGGTCTTTATGTCCTGAATTTATTGGAAGTGAGGCTGAGTATAATCAGCCTCTCGTGTGCCATGACCATGCCTTTGATCCATTATCCAGGAGCATCCCTATTAATCACTGAGGATGCTGATAGGAAATAGAAATAATACGTGCTGGCATTAGTTGTTACATGAAGAATTTGCACCCTGCCTTGGGACAGGACTGGAATATGTAATGATTCCTGAGCTCAGGAGGCTGTGTGGAGATGCTCGGTGTTTGTAATGAGAAGATTGAACTGTTGCAGCATATCTCCAGTTGCTTATTTCCATGTAAGTGCTGTGTTTTGGGTTCCTGCTGCCCTGCTTGCCAGGCACCTGCAGCTTCCACGAGTGTGAACGGTAGTGTCAGAGGAGTTTTGAAGGTGCTGGTTACAACAGTGTGGTTGTATAGAGGTTCTCAGGTCAGTATGAATTGCAGAAGAGTGCACACTGCACATACACACCATGGCATGATTGGAAAATGACTTCTTCTATCTGCAGCTCTATGTTAAGAGAACATGAAGAGACATAATGGGCACAAGAGACACAAGTATGCTGAACATCAGGGATCTAGTCCTCCTCTTGATCTGTGTGGCTGTTGAGATTCAATGGATTTTGGGTTTAGTTCGCTTAATAGAGGTGGCAGCAGCTCTGAGATTTGGTGCTTGGTCCAGCCCAGACTGTGAATTTTCAGGCTTTTGAAGCTCTTTGTACACAAAGTTACAGGATTGAGCTGTCATACTGTTAAGTTTCACCTTCTGCTGTTTAGTTCTGCCATGGCAAACCCAAACTGGGGGTGCAAAGTGGGCACATACATGTTTGGGCAACTTGGAGAAGGCCATAGTGACAAGTCACAAGAAGAAGTGCACTCCCTGCCTGGTGTGCCTGTTTGTTCTGGGATGAGAAACATGTAGTGGTTCTTGCAGGAATTCTGTGCATATGATCTCATGTTGAGATGGAATTTAACCTGATTTCATGGAAGTTTGGCAGGAATCCATGCAACTGGGCACTAAGCACTTCCCTTCCTCTCGGATCTCGCAGCATTTAGCAAAGCAGTGGCTCAGCATCTTGTAGCAGAGCTTACAAGTGTGTGTAATTCTCTTCTTTCTCTTGACAGCTGGTCCTGGCTGAAAGCTCCCACTCTGACACTGGCTCCCAGTGCACCGAGAGCCACACAGACCTTCCTCCTCCCATCGAGAGAACCGGTGGCATTGGAGACTCCCGACCTCCCTCTTTCCAGTAAGAGCAACTTATCATCTCGATTTCATTTCATTTTAAACCCAAAAATGCAATTCCTGCCTGTTTCTTCCCCACGTTCCTCCTTGCTGCTGCAAACCAGGTAGTTATTGTTACTGTGTACTTATTAGAACTGAGGAGTTAAAAAGGGGGATGGAAAAATCCCCAACCTGGCATTGTTAGAATGAAATACATAGATCTCATTTTGAAGACCACTGTGGAAGAATTAAATAGAGGGAGCCCAAAATGCTTTTTGTAGTGTACAGATGATAACTTCTAATTACTGTGTTACGTGTAATGATGTATTATGCAGAGCCAGCACAACACTGATCTCAAAAGAAAGCATTTACATAAGGAATAATGCTTCTTCCATGTGCAGCTTGACCTGCAGATAGCTAGACTGGGAGTCATCTGATGTAATGGTAGCCTTCTCGTTTCCTGGTATGTGTGCAGAGCCAATGTATATCCTTGGAATACCTTCCTTTTCAAGGAGACCCTCTGAATTTACACATGGAGGATTGATTTAAAGCAGGACCTGATTCTAGCTGTGATCTTAGTATATGTTTGGAGAAGGAAACACAGTCTTGATTTGCCTGGTGGCAAGTGTATCCATTGCTTTCTGGGCTCTCTATTGCCTGGAAGAGCTCTTAGTGTTGTGTTATGAGTCTTTCCCAGATAAATGCCTTGTAGAGGGGACAGGAAATCTTGGGAAATACTATCCCTGCCGAACACTTTGTCTTGCAAGGGCTTTACTGCCCTCCTGCGTTCAGCAACTGCTTTCTGCTGCCTGGGAGAGGCCTGTGAGTGCTGTCACGTGCCTGCAAACATAACTAGTTCTTTGTCTCCCTGCCCTATACCTGCATTAACAGCTGCAAAATCAAGCTTCAGTTAGAACTGTCATTGCATGGTCAGGTGGGCACCAGCCTGTGTTTGTGGAGCACTCGCTGCTACCAGCGGAGGCGCTCAGGCTGCTGGAATTGAAGCTGTACTCTGCTCCTGCACCTGCTCCTCCCCAGCATTCCCAAGGTCTTGTCTGTATCCCCATGGCATCAGTCAGTGCTGCAGGTGATGGTCTCTTCTTAGAACACAGCAAGCCTGGGACTCCTCAAGGGGTGAAGTGACTTACATAGGTCGTGCTGAGTCAGGAGCAGCAGCATGGGAGGTTGTGCTTTCTGACTTGTGGTCTCATTCCTAGATAAACCACCTTCCTTCCTTCCTTCTCTCTTCTCCACCCTGTTTTTCTTCCTTGTTTTGAGTGGAGAATCTGCCTTGAGGGAGGTCTGCTCTAAAACTTGTTGTCCCTTAATGCCTTTTTGGTCCTTCCCAGTTGAATGTCTTCATGTTTCGCAGTGGGTTTTAGCTGTTGTGGTTTAGTTTTTCATTCCAGAACAGAACCTAATGATCAGCCAAGGTTATTCCCATAACACAGGGCAGAGGCTCTCAGTTATTCTGCGTGAAGCCCTTTGTTCTGCTTTGCTATTAGAATTTCACACCTGCCCTAGGTTTGAAGATTCCAAGTGGTAAAGAACCCGCTGTCTTTTGAAATGAGTTGCTTCTTTTGGATTAACTAAATAAGTTGAGCTGCTCAAGCCTTTTCCTTGTGCAACCCCATAACTTTACCAGCTGTAACTTCAGGATTGCTGTATGCTCACACGTTACCTCCCCTTCTGTCAGTGTGATTTACCTTCTTGGCTCCTAAATCCCTGAGGTGTTTTTAAATGCTGTTTAAACTACCAGAGATCTGTCATCTCCTGTCCTTCTCCTTCAGTGTTGATTGGGGGCTTATTTATAGAAGAAGCTCCAGCTGAGCTGGGTGTTGTGTGATTGTACAAACAGAAATGTTGCTGGACAACAAGGAATACATGAAACAGGTGAAGCAGACAGGTCACAGGTAACACCATCCAGGGGAATGAGATCCTTATCCAAGGTTAAGGAGTAATCTCAACTACCTGCCTTGACAGCACCGATGATTTCCTTCATCATTGATTAAATCCAAGGAATTTTTCCCTTCCCAATGAGGCTTCTGAAGCTCATCCTGTATTTCATGCTCCGCTGCTTCTGTTTAGTGGTTGCCAAATCCATGTTCATCCAAATGGGTGAGGCTGCTCCTGGTTTAGTGGTGGAGGCCCATGAGTGAGTTGAGGAGTGTGACCTCCCAGCTCTTTCCTACAAAGCTCTTGGGAATGTGCACTGAAATCGAATTGAGTTTAGTTGTCTCAGCAAGGAGAGGGGAAACGAGGGAGCTGTGAGGTTCCTTTGCACCCTTTGTTAGGGTATAAACCACCTTCGGGAGGCGGGTTTAGCCTAGGAGGCAGCGGGCAGTATCAGCAGGAGTCACCAGATGGTGCTGCTGAGATGTCTGAGAGCCTGGCAGGGTGACCTTAGGGAGCTGTCACCCTCTTCCCCCCTTCAGCTGGACTGGACTGAAACAAGAAATGCACTTTTGACAACACTTGTGGGTTTGTAGCTTCATTTGGGCTTCAAATATCCAGTCAAATGTTCTTAATGACAACCTCGATTTCCTAATTGCTGTGGTGGTCATGTCAGTGCATCTCATCAATGCAAAGGAAGAGTGTGGGGGGGTGAAGGCTTTTCAGCACCTCTGGAACATAACACTGTACAGATGTGCTTACACATACACCAGTTCTGGGTCCAGCTTCCACAGAAGCCCATGGGACCAGCTGGCAGTGTAATTCCCTGTGTAAAACTGTGTGGCAGCGTATTCCAGCCTCATGGAGCTCTAGGACAAATACATTAATGGCTCTGGTGCTTTGGTGTAACTATAATGTGCCATTCCCTTTTAAATGGGAAGAGTATGGCCAGTAACTTTATAGAGGAACTCTTTCACAGCAGAGCATTAGCCCACGTCAGATCATGCACTGTTATAGATTCAGGAGCTTTAAATCAATTTCCACTCTTCAGTCCATTAAAATGAGCTGTGGCCTTTGCCAGCACTGTAAGAGGCTTTTCTTGTTTCCTTTAAGGTAGCTTACTCAATGTCAAAACAGCAGAGATACATAAAACAGATTGAGCCTGAGGGGAAGACTAAA
>NW_009927057.1:13062-29951 GCF_000696875.1 Nestor notabilis | reverse complement strand
TCAGCAGGGGAATAAAGAGCACCTCCCCTTTGCTTCAGCCAGCTCTGCTTTAACATGACTGGGTTTTTTCTCTCAGCAGAGATCTTGAAGCAGATGGTTGCAAATAAGGGGTCTTACATATTCAGTGTTCTGTATTACAGCTACTACTGGTGGTTAGCTGACTTGTCTCTTGGAATGAGAAGTGAAAGGCACTCTGGTTTATATGAGCTGAGCAATGGCCCTTCCTTGGGAACTTCCTGCTTGGAAGTTCAGGAGTACGGAGCAGTCATTGCTGTGTGTTTAGATTCATCCCAGAAAGTGGCCCTAAACCACAGGAACAAATTCTCTGCCGCCTCTTTGAAACCTTTTGTTCTGGTTAATTGTAGTAGTAAGAAGGTGACTCTCAGTAGAGCCCTTGGAGAGAAGGAATCCTTCATGGAAAAGATCTGTCCACTGAGTTTGTCATCAAGATCTTCCAGCTTTGAAGCTCATGATGGCCCTTCACTGGCCCTTACTACCTTGATACTGTGCTGGTGTATCTGTGAGGCTTCCACGTGTTGAGAACATGAGGAAAGGACTTGGGGTCCACTTCTGCATTTCACAGACATCCACTTAATTGTTCTGAGCTTTGCTGTGGCTTGCAGGACTTCACCCTTGAAGGTCAGTGCTCTATATTAAAAGTGGCCATGGTGAGCTGTAGCTTTTGTCCTTTGGCTGCATATCCAGCTTGGGTTTTTGTGAGGAAAGCAAAGCAGTTTGGGGTGACCCAGCACTAAGGAAGTGAGCTGCAGCACTGGCTTTGGTTTGGATTATTATAGAAAAGGCAATTCAATTGACAGGTTTGAGAATAAGCCCCTGATAGAACATGTTGTCTGTTGGCATTACTAGAGGAGCACATACACGTGTGTATTTCTTGGATCTCTGATCTTCACATTGAGCATGGGAGGGTTCGATTGAGGCACAGGAACCTGGGGGGTTTTGGAGGCTGAGACGAGTGTTCAGGTCAACAAGGTTTGTTCTTCCAAACACCAGTGTAATCTGTTTGTTCCTGTGTTAGGCAGATAAGCTGCAAATTTATGCTATTAAGATAACTTTAAGATCATGAATTTGGGACTGTGCTGAAATCCCATTTCCTTTGCAGGTGTGTTAGCAGCTCCAGCTGTCTTGTAGTCGGTTGTCACCTCAGCACATGCTAAAACAATCCCTTCTCTTAGCCCATCAGTAGGCTTTTTCCTATGGAAGCTTCATGCAGCAGTCTTGTGGCAGCCTTTTCACTGTCATGCTGACACTCCCTGTGTCTCAGGGCACTGATACTGACCTGTCTGTTCACCCTTCAGGTGGTTTTGGGGCGAGCAGAGCTTGCAGTGCTGCAGCAGGACTGCAGCTAATCTGTGTCATGGTTGTGTGGCTTCTAAACCAACCTGCTCATGACTGCAACAGTTTATATCAGAAAGAAAAGAAGAGATGACTCCAGTGTTTCTTCCTCTTTGTTCTCCAACAGCCCTAATGCTGCCAGCAGCCGGGATGGCCTGGACAATGAAACAGGGACAGAGTCAGTTATCAGCCACCGGCGAGAGAGGCATCGGCGGAGAAACAGAGAAGGGCACGAGGATGGTGAGTCCTGCTCCATTTTCCCTCTTTTTCATTTAGAAAGAACAATCTTGCTGCTCTTCCAGAGCAACAACTGTTTCTGCATGAATGCTGCAGAGCTGGGTCTGCATTCTTGCTGCTTTCTCGCTGTTATCATTTGAATGGAATAGCTTGATAATTGCTTTGGGACTCAGTGTTTTCTAAGAGGTGTGGGCAACCTACAGGAAAGTGGCAGAGAGATTCTTTTTGACTACAGAACTTTCTGTAGCATTAAGAGGATGATTAGCTTGGAGAGGAATAACAACACCCAATGCTGAGCTCATGGCTAGGCTGCCTCCGTTACTGAAGTTTGCTCATGTAAAGGTAGAACAGGTTATCTGTAGGATGTGGTGGGAGTTTGCACTGTAGGTAGTGTGAGAGTCTTGGTATTTTAACATTGCAAGCTCTGAGCCACAATCCTCTGAAATAATTCCAGTTGATTCCCTAGGCTTGAATCAGCAGCAGTGTTTTATGCTGGTAGAACTACAGCACGTTGGCTCTGAGGATCTTCTTTTTATACATAAATAGACCCAAAGCACACAGGTAAATACAGAACTTCATCTCTTGCCTTTAGTCTGCACATCAAAGTAAGCTTGGTTTTTCATTTGTTGCCAGACAGGAATTTCCAGGCTTAATGAAGAATTAATAGGTGCCACCCATTGAGTTTAAAATGGTCCAAACTATGGAATACTTGGGCCCAAGAGATGCCATCACAGGCTTTATTCTCCACCCACCGAAGTATTTGCCTCCAGTTAGAAAACCAGAAGTCATATATATACTGTGGGTTAGAAGCAGGGGTCTGTCTGTTCATTTAACCCTTCCAACCTGTAACAGGCTCCGAGTGAATGCAAGTTGCTCAGTGGGTGGAGCAGAGCTGTCTTTGCATGATCCCGACTGCAGATTCCTTTGGGAAGTCACAGAAAGAGGCAGAATCTTGTAGTGGTGTTGTGTTAAACACTTGTTACAGGAAGAATATTAGAAGGTGATTTGTTTCTAACACTAAACTAGTGCCAGTGCATGTTTTACCATGGACATTCATGGCAAAAGAGCTGGTTGTCCAATGGCTGGTCTAGGACCATAGTCTGGGTTGCTCATATGGAATTGTTCAAGCACAGGAGTTTCTGCTGTAGAAACTACAAGGCTAGTTCTGGAAAACCAGGACTCAAACTAGTTCATACTTTTTCCTTTAGATAGAAATATTCTCTTTCTTCCATTGGCCTAAGCTGTGCTCGGGCAAGAACATGTCTCTCAGTAACACAAACATTACTTGTTCTCCAAACAGTTTAGGCCTCCTACCTGAAACAGGCTATGTGTACGAGCAAGCAGTGAGTTCTGTTAACCTGCATAAAGCAAGGACAACTGCTGGATCATTTTGGTCTCATGAAATACATTATTTAATGTCCATGGTGTTTCTGTGGTCATAATAATGCTTAATTTAAAATCCCAAACCACCAGTGTGTTATTTTCAGTTGAAAGCATGTCTCCAAAGTGCACAGCTCAGCACTGTGTCCTCAACTGCCACTTAAAGATTAAAAGAAGTGAAATACCCTCATCCTGGACAAGGATTTTGAGGCCTCTTTACCATCACACAGTAGCAAAGCTATTCACTTCTTGAGCCTTCATGTCTTCTTTGTCTGGAGCACAGTTGGATGTAAAACGGGGGCACGGTTATAGGGCCAAGGATGGAAGAAGAGCAGCAAGGTTGTGACACCCGGTTCACAGGTACTTCAGGGGCAGAAGCTGTGTGCTCACTTGTCAGCATGAAAGAGTGGTAAATCTTCCTTTCCCTGCAGAAGAAGGAAATGCAGTTAATGTGTTTGATCTTGTCCTGTAGAGACTTGCTTAAATAACACCAAAATTGCAGCTCCCGTAGTTCACAGAGAGGCAGGATGAGGGATCTTTGTTGGAGCACTGCATTACTCAGAGGTTTGTTCCATAAGTATTACTGTGCAGAGTAACCAAGGCATATGTGTAATAGTGTCAGCTCCCCAGCTGTACAATAGCATGTACCACATAGTGTTTGTAACTGAGCTCATTCAGTTTTGATTTTGTTTTGATTCACTTTTGATTTTGATTGAGGTGTTCAGTTTTGATCTGAAGAGTGTAGGTGACAATGAAGTAACCAGACTGTGTGATGGCTGATAATTAACAGTGTGCTACCAGGGGAGGATTGTTCACATCTGCTAGCCTGTGTGCTTCCCTTCATTGTTGCAGGATTACTCATCACAGGAAAACTCTTTCTGCTGAATTGCTAATGGGCAATTATAGACATACACACAAAGGCCATTGTGAATATTGATGGCAAACTGCAGGCAGAAGATGTGGGACACACCTGGTAATCTGACAAAGTTTTCACACCTCTTCCCATTAAAAATGCAAAAGGATTTTGTAGCAGAGAGGCTGTGATTTACTAGAGCAGGGATTATTCACTGTGATAACAGCATAGGCAAGGGGATTTGCAAGCTCTTCCACCCATGCCCCGTAAGTTATGCTTCTATATGCAGAGGCAGTGAATAGCTGTGGATGCTTTTGTGCTTGTATCTCTGACTTAAGAAATACACCCACAAAGAGAATGTGATGGCTTCAGGCACGTAATGAAACTCTGTTCATCAATGTGCAGTTGGAGGTGTGTGACATTCCAGGTACAAGCACTAAGAAAATCATAAGGAAAACTGATCTGGAAAACTTAAAGCTTCTGGGTGAGCTGTCTGCCAGAGATAGGGAGGAGGTTGAGTAGGAATGTAGTTTCGGAAGAGTTACCACCCTGAGTCTTACTATGCTTAAGAGGAGGAACTTTGTAACTGGTGTTCATCTGTCCCATCCCAGTGTCCCGAAGCCTGTCTCTGGTAGCACTGTACGCCTGATGGCATCAGGGAACAGAAGTGACCTGGCTGGACAAATTCTGCCTAGCATGAGTTGTCCTTGTACAAGGAGAATGAGAGGAAGGCTAGCCAGAGGGGCAGGTATCAATCCACCTGGAATTTCCTTCCTTTCCTGTTGCAGTTGTCCAAGCACACAGCATCAGCAGAGCCTGTTCCTGGCCTCATCAGCCATGGAATGCTCTTGAGTATGCTGTTGGCTCTTTCATCACTTAAGCACCTGCTTAACTTTAAGGAAGTGTGCTTAAATCCAAGTGATTCGGGTTAACCTCAATTATGTAGTTGAAGTATGTGCTCAAATTGAACGGAATGCCTAGTAGGTGCTAGGGGAAGCTGCTTCCTGGACTTTGCTCCAGGACCTGACCTACAGCTGCGTTGAAATCTAAGGAAAGCTTTACACTTAGATCATTCCTCTGCTAGAGCTTTGGTTATTTGTGCACCAACCTGCTACCTGTAGCAGAGCACTTGTCTGCAGGGTCTCCAGCTTCTCCTGGTTTACAGCTTACTTCATGGAACACAGCTTGCTGTGTTCCTTTTCAGAAGGTTTTAGTAGACCATTCTCTGCTAACGAGAACCAGAACGGTGCATGATGTCCCATCTGCAAAGCACACTGTAATTCCCATCCACAGATGCTCACTAAAGCTGGGGGAACAATGAAGGATCAACAGGCAGAGATGGGATTTTTCTGCAGGGAATTGCCTAGACTTAAATCCCTTGTATTATTCTCATACTTAAAGCATGAAGTTTCACACCAGGAGTGCACGTGAAGAGATTTTTTGCTCTGGCACTGCTGTTGTAGTCTCACTGAGGTTAATAAAGTGAAGTAGCTGTGAAAGATGGGCCCTGTGAGGCCTGCATGGACAAAGTTACCCTCTCTATGTGTATGTATATATATAGTAAGGTATAATGATGTGTATTGTGGAGGCTACATATGCAGAGAAATTATTGTGGGGGTCTTCCTGGCTTGGTTTCTTTTCGGAGAGGCTTTGTATCCAAAGATGCTTTTGTATGAATTGGGGGATTTGTCTTTTCCTGATCACTCTTCACCCTAATTATGAGCAAATCCATCCCTGGCATTAGCTTCATATGAAATCAGTATGAAAGAGTTGAGCTGTCAGAATGTCAGAGCCCCACAGCAAAAGTCCTCATTGCTTTGGAAGGTTGACAAAGTCCTATTAAGTGAACGTGGAGTGAGGATCTTAATTAGAAAGGTGGGAGGTCTGCCTGGCACATGTTCCTGGGACCCTTGCTGTGGGGAACAAAGCTCCCACGTCAGTATCCCAAGAAGGAGTGGGGAAGGGGGCTGTGGAGGCTCTAATTAGGGATGTAATTAAGGGACAGCTTTTCTTTGGCATCGGGGAATGTTTTAGAGCTACTGGTTGGTTTCTGACAAGTCTGCAGATGTCAAGTGTCGGCACCGGTGTTTCAACACTGAGTTTGCTGTGGGGTGAACTTAACTGTTGTGCAGGCAGCTGAAAAATGCTGGGTAATGACCTGTGCTTTGAGAAGCTCTTAATGTGGACACGCTTGTAGATCCCTAAATGTTTGGGAAGAGGAGCTGTTGCCAGCTTCCAGTCGTTGCCAAGAAATCTGAACAGAAAGGGCTGGGACTACAAAAATGGGAGCTTTAACAGTGGCAGCTGAAAATTGAGCTCCAGCAGTTGCTGGTCTTTAAAGACTTTGTCAGGTATAAACAGCCATGAGGTGGTTGGTGAGACCTCAAAGGTTTGAAGTGACCAGATGGCTGTGCACGGGATGCTGGCAGCATGAGACTGACTGTGACAGCAGGAGCTTTGTTACTGGTTGTCATCTGAAACTGAAAGAGGGGAGATTGAGATGAGATGGTAGGAACTCTGTGGCAGGGGGTTGGAACTGGATGAGCTTTAAGGTCCCTTCAACCCAAACCATTCTATAATGACTCTACGATCTGTCCTATGGCAGTGTCTAGAAGCCTCTCTCCAGTAGCACTGCACAGTGGTTAGAGATGCTGTTGAAGAGTTCCTAAGAACTTCAAACACTAGACAAATCAGGATGTAGCACGTGGATGGGTATGAGCATAAAGCAGGAGTGGACAATTCCCTAATTCCCTATTCCTGTAGCAGGGACTCTGGCCCCTGCACACAACAGCGAGTGCACAGATGGGGTTGCCAGTAACGTATTTCCTGTTACTAACTGGGAAAGCCCTTCTGCACTGGTGGGGATTGGAAGCTCTGTTGTTCTCTCTGTTAACTGGGAGCTTGGCTGTGACTTCTTCCCTAGATGCTCTCACCTTTGTTCTCAGCAGTGTCACGGAACCCTCTTTACAGCTTCCTTGAGCAGATGCTGCTCTACTCTTCCACTCTCAAGGCTTATTTGATTTAGCACTTTGATGTGCTTTTGTCCCTCAGGCAGGGCCTACTCTGCTGTTGATAAAAGTCAAGGAGGACATATTTTACCCTCCTAGGCTATGCTTTATTCTAATCTCTGTGACACATTGAAAGGCTTTTGTCAGGCAGTCTCAGTGAACTCTGTCATCCTCTAATGAAGAAACAGGAACAGGGGTCAGCAGGGCAGAAAGTCCCTGGTTATTAGTGGGACAGACATTGAACCAGAGCAGAGAATGGTTCTTGTTTAGACCAAGGATTTGGATACCTGGGAGTGTTTTATGAATAAAACCCTTACAATCATGGTTTGTAAAATTACTCACTCCATGATAATGGTTCCTGACCCTCAACCCCCAAAACAAGTGGCTAAATTGGACAAAAACGCTTAGGAAAGGGGATTTTAATTGGGTTAGAGAGATGACCAAAACTTTATGGATTTAAATGCACACCTTAGTTACGCAGGAAGCCTTCCCTGTGAACTCAAGGCTACCTGGTGCTGGTTCGGAGGTATAAAACTGTTAAAATTGAAGTGTGTTTGCATCTAAAAGAAGATCTAGTTCAAACAGGAAATGTGAAGTTGGACCCATTTTTTTCTGTTTAAAATTGAACAGAGAAGATGTAGCTGGAAAAAGGGAAAGGAAAAATGTAAACAGGAGGTATTATTAGTACAGGGAGCTCTTCTCATCCAGTGTATTCTCAACCAGCTGTATTTTAGTTGGGATATCTAGAAGTAAGGATGTTGATCTCAACTCTCTTCACATCTGCAAAGGACTAAAAGCCCTTCGCTTCACCTCACATCTGTTCACTCATTCCAGTTCCAGCTGAATCCAGCTGTGCACTGGCTTTTGGGGCAACAACAAAGTGAACCTTTCACAGTGCTCAAAGAAGAATTCACTTCCATTCTTGGCTTATATTGAGTGATAGAAGAAAAGCCATAAATTGAAGTTTATGTAGGTATAACAACACATTGCTAATCAAAAGCCTTTAAAAATATATATTTCTACAATAAATGTATGTAATTATAATGATGTAATAATGATAGTATGTTTAATTAAGTCTATCTAGAAACATTAAAGAGGAAAAGGGAGGGATTTAGGTCTGGGTTTTCCCTTTGTTGGGGTCTTCCATTTGCATCTCTGTAGCGGGACCGAGTTTGGTTGCTATCGCCGTGTTTCCAAAGGCACAGATGCAAGGTCCTTTCCCATTTCCCTCTGTAAATCCATCAGCAGCGGTTTGGGTGTTGCTTTGGCTGTTTGGAATAGGCTGAAAGGTGCCAGGGAGTTTCTGCTGATGTGGTATTTGGACCCGGCAGCAGCGTTCAGGTACGGGCAGCAAGATCATGGGTCAGACTGCGCCACGGCAGGCAGGCAGACAGACCATAGTCACTGCTGCCATGCTCCAGCTTGCCCCTGCCTTTCACTTCTCTCGTATCTAATAGTTGTGAAGGATTCAAGGACTGTGTGAAATACCTTGTAAACCTGTGTCTTCTGAGCAGTGTATGGCGCCTGCTGCTGTGGTCTGATTCCCCTGGCAGTGCTTTACATGTGAGAAGTTGCTTTCCTTCCCCATTAGATGCGATGGGACAAAGTTCTGTTCACTTATTCTTGCTGGCACATCTCCTGAACTGACAACCCTCAAACACAAGCTTTGTGTGTTTCCTTCGTACACTGCAGACACAACACTCTGCATCTCCACATCCCCTGTCAGCAGGACCATCCCTTTTGGTTCATTTGTCAGGATAGCCTTGCTTCCACTCGGATAACTTATCCCAGCTCGTTCAAGGCCTGGATGTCACTTGCCCACCCCTTGAAGGCATTTGTTAGAGGGGGAGGGTGTTGCTTCTGTGAGCTGTTCCCAGTCTGGATGGATCAACTCTGGGGTCAAGGGCTGGGGGGGAGCCCGGGGCTCCCGGAGCTGGGGTGATGCCCAGGGACTGAGGGCCAGGCTGTGAGGTGAGTATTGCCCATGGAGGAGTGGGAGAGGAAGAACACAGGGCTGAGGGTGGATGGCGGCGGCGGGAGAAGGTGTTCTGAAGGAGAATAAGGATCAAAGTGGTTTCTGTGAGGCTGAAGCTGACCGCAGTGTGGGGAGAGAGGGGGTGCAGAAGATCGTTTGACATTAGGACAGTGAACTCTGCCAGGAGCAAAGGTACACGATCAAAATGCTGCTCCCTGTGAAGCGTTCAACTTCACAGAGACTTGTTAGAAACCACCGACTCATGGACACCAAAGTAACCCATAATAACCGAGGCAGCCTGCGAGCCGGGTGACCAAACTGACCCGGGTGAAGTTACAACTGCCTTTGTGAAGAGCTCGGCTCAAAATCTTGAACAAATGTGGTAAATCTGTATTAAATTTAGCATTTGAGGTGCTAATTTAGCATCTGTGGTAACACCACATGAGAGTGCTGAGACCATTGTAATATTAAAGCTGGCTGCTGTTAATGACGCTAAAAGCAAACGCTCATTTACACGGAGTATCATCATCTTAATCCCTTGGGCTTGTGAGGAATAACTCCAGAAACACTAATGGAAAACTCCCAGGGAAATGGGGAGTTGGAAAAGGTTTGTGGCACCAGTGTAATACCGCTTGGAAGGGTTATCTTTGTGCATGTCCCATCTTAACAAATGAATGCCATGTGGTATCTGGTTTGTGCTTGTCCCAGGGCTTTTTATTCCTGAGTGAAAAATTCCTTCAATTCTGTCTCCAAATAAGAGGAATTTAATAACAGGCTGTAAAGCCATGTATTTATATCTGAGATCCATTTTTGTAATACATTAAGAGATAATTTAAAAGAAGCCCCAAATCAGTATAATCTCTATTAGCCTGACTCCATTCTAACAAGTAATTATGCAAATTCCAAAGGTCTATTTATATGTGGTTTATTGGGCTAAAGAGCTATGTCATATTACAGGATCCCATTAAAATGTGGCTATAAAACACTTGGGTTTTCAGAACTGATCCATGGAAGAAGGTGCCTTGTACCCAGCAGATACGGTTACAAAGTGTGTTGTGGAAATGGCAAAGTCAGTGCAAATGAGTTTTGTTCTGTTTCCCCAGTCCTTCAAGATGCTTACAAAATGTGCTGCCTCTTGGGCACAGGCTTCCTTGGGATTGTCATGGAGGAAAAGCATGCTAAAATAGATATGTTTTTCATAATCTTTGAGTCTTCAGGAATGGAATTTTCCAGTGTCCCAGCAGGAGCCCTGAAGTCTCTCTTTCTTTCATACTGTGCGTGAAAAATAACTACTTGTGGGAAGCTCCATGGACATCTGGATGTGCTTGTTGGACTTGGACAGAGTGATAGTCACAGTGCACGCTGGGGATCCCCTGAAGTGGGCACAGTGTGGGCAGGGAGATGGTCACTTCCACCTTGTTGAAGTGTTTTGGTAGGAGCCAGTCGCAGCAGGAGCTCCACTCACAGCAGCGTTCCCCTCTGAGTCCCACTCCCAGTAGGAGATACTGTCACAAGTGGTGTCACCCCCTGATGAGGCCACTGGAACCAGTCAGATGCCACCCAGAAGCACAGCCCCACGTGTATTGCTGTAGGTATTAACACTCATTTCAACTGAAGTTTCTAAGCAGTCAGTGCCCTTATTCTGTGTAGAGAAACTGAGGTACGTGGTGTAAAAATGAGGTAATGCACACTGGATATAAAGGGTATGTGAAAGTTTGGGTGGTTCTCACTGGGTTTGGGGAGTTTATGTCCATACTGATGTATAGCAGGATTGATAAAATCCTCCGCTGGATGCTGCCCAGTCTCTTGAATTTGATCCTGCCTTGTTGGACCCATTACTCTTGAGTGTTCCTTGGGATTTATAGGCTGCAGCACTGACTCTGTCCTTGATTTCTTGGGCACAAGCTCTGTTACCATATGGAAATAGGACCGTGCATCTCCATTGCCCTCAGGACTGGTGTTCCGTAGACCCTCAAGTGGATTTTATGACACAGTTTGTGGCATTCCAGCCATGTGAGTCCTCAGAGTTAGTAGTGCATCCCTTGGGGTTAGCCTGGGTGAGTAGCTGGGCTTGAACACTCAGGGATTCTGTAGATTCTGTAGAATGGAACTTGATGTAGACTCGACCTTGACCCTCAGAAGTCAAAGCTGCCTGTCCACGCTGAGGAGGAGCAGTGCAATATAGCCATTACCTCCTCAGTTATGATGCCATGAATACCTGTACCTGTTTCTACACCCTCTGGTAGAGATACTCAATTGTTTCGCTCTGCAGAAAGGAATGGTTTAGATGTATGTATGAAGAATTGAGATAGGATCTTATATATGTCTTACCTTTTACTGACTCTCTTAAAACCCTTTGTGGACATAAATAATTAGGCCCACATCCCTCGGGCAGGAAGAAAACTAATCACTTATTTCACTGCTGAGCTATTTGAAAGAGAGGAGTGAAGGCAAACCATGGAGGACTTCACAGCCAGGTATTTGGGGTGGCTCCTGGTTTTTCAGACCATATTAATAGTCAATTAACTTTCAGTGTGTACATGATGCACAGCAGACATTGCTCCTGTATGAAGGTTTTCTGTTCTGTTACTAAAGAGCAATCCCCTGGGCCTGGGAGGGAGTTGTGGCTTTGGAGAGTGTGTTTTCCAAGATCAGCCTGTCTTGGAAGCCTGTTATGTTTATTTCTTGACCAGGTGCCTTATCAAGCTGAGCCTTTCTTGGTTCAGGGAAAGGAACATTCCTGGCAAAATGGAGCACTTAGAGATTATGGCTCTTGTAATGAGAGGTCCCTGGAAGGAGGCAGGCAGAGGAGTTTGCTTTGCAAAGGGAAATGCATAAAATATCTCCAGAAAAAGATGAATCACTGCTGCCTTCAAGTAAATGGCATTCTTACTGAGGGGATTGTCTGCATTATCATGTTTGTGTGTCTGACAACATCTGCTAGGGACTAGTAAGAAATTGCTCTGAAGCATATTATGTGTGTGGAATGGCCAAGACAATGTGACTTTGATACAGCTGTACTGCCCAGACAAGGTGGTGTAGGTATGGGACAGGAACACAAAGCACATGTTGAGGGAAGGGTGGTTTTGTGGGTGAGATATTACTAGAATTCACCAAATTTAATATTTTCTGTGCTGCTAGGCCTGTCCCTACCAAACTCAAACTGTTATCTGCTGCTTTTGCAAGGTCTTCATATGATATCAACCTCCCATGACCATCCCAACTGATGTGCTGATTCCATGTCAGTACTTGTTCATGCCTGCTGCTTCTTCCTTGATCTGCTTATGGTTTACTCATGAACTGAGCCATAGACAAATGAAAAAGGAAGGCAGGCAGGCAGGCACACAGCCAGCCAGAGCAGTAGGCTTTCCAGCTGCTGAATGAAATCAGGGTCTGCAAAGAGCTTGGTTTCAGCATAAGGATGCTCCTGCGGAGTTGTCCGCAGCTGTCAGTGTGAATGCCTGCTCTCACAGTGCCACTTCTTCCTTGCTTCCTTCCTTCCTTCCTCCCTCCCTCCCTTCCTTCCCTGGTAACACTCCATTTATTTTGTCTTACAGTCCCTCGGATCAATGGCCATCCAAAACTGGACCGGCACCGTGAGCACCCCCCTGGCTATGACAGCTCTTCAACCATGATGAGCAGTGAGCTGGAATCCAGCAGCTTCATTGACTCTGATGATGATGACAACACAAGCAGGTAGGGCACTGGCACAATGGCTGAGCTGTTGCATACTCTTTGCATCTGCTTCCCAGCTGACAGCTTTCCTGAAACATGCTGATGGATGTTTCCCCTTTTTCCCACTGCTACGTATGATCTGAGCACTGATAATTCACCAGGAGCATCATGTCACATACAATCACTGCTCTGAGAAACCAGTTAAGTTATTGGGGCCACTCTCTAAGCTGCCATTAAGAGAAAAATTCTGTTCCTGTTCCTTCCTTTTAATAGCAAGAATGATTACATTTTAAGATCAAAGCAATGTGCAACTGTCTGCCTATTTATAAAGTAAGGGTGTGAATATTGTAACAGAATACTTTCAGCAGAGATTCCTAATAAGTATACCCTTCCCTAAAGCTGAGTGGTAAAGGAGTTCCTAGGTAATTGCACAGTCTGAGGCCGATGAGCAGTACAGGAACTCACCCAAGTTAATGCCGTTGCAAAGGCAGGCTGGGATGCCATGTATTTATGACTTCTTCATTATTGTTTTCTTTTTGTGCAGACAGAATGTGAATTATTCCTTGCTTTTTGCAATAAAAAAAGCTCTCCATGTCAAGACATCCTTGTTAATCTCTACAGATATTTCTGTTGTTCCGTAAAAGGTTAATAAGCCAATACATTTCTCAGCTCAAAATCCCTTTTAAAAGATGGAAACTCAGTCAAAATGGATATTCTTCCCTTTCCTGGCAGCAGTGACAGCATTTCTCTGAACGTTATCTCTAGAGCTGTTGTTGAGCCAAATGAGCTGTGAAAACTTATTACAGATTCCTGTTGTCAGAGAACAAGAAGATTACAGATCTCTGGTGGTTCAGAGAGATCTGCAGCTAAAGCAAATAAGGTGCAAGGTGATGTTCTTAAATTGCAGGTAGAATTGAAACAGCAAAGAGAGAGCTTAAGTATCTCTCTTAAGAGAGAGAGAGCTTAAGTATCCAGCTTAAGTATCTGGAGATACTTAAACACTTGCCGTGTTTACCAACAGATTATTTAGCTTATTGATCTCAGTGGATCTGTTTGGGCTTGCAGATAGTCACAGCTTAAAAACCTGCTGGAGAGCAGCACTTCCTTCGAATTCTGTTTAAAGCCTGGGTATTTCCAAAGGGTTGAGAGGGCAACGTAATGAATATTTAACGTTTGCTCCTGAGTTAGTTTCAAGAGCTTATTTTGCAGTTACATTGAAGTTGCCAACACCTGAAGATACAGAAAATTACCTTTCTGGATGCTTTGTACTTCACCTAGATGTTCATGTGCATGAAGAGCTGGCAAGAGCAGTAGTTAACCTGAATGTACTCTAAGCCTTCCTAAAGCCTTTAGGGCTTCTAACCTTCCTTCCCTCCCTAAAATATCAAGCCCACAAAGCCAACAACAAGCCTGCAGCTCATTGAGTTTCTTGTAAATAAATTAATCATTTCCATGGCAGCAAGATATGCAGTAGGGCAGGATTAGCACAGTCAGGGTGGCCTTTGAAGCACATTATACCAGACCCAGCTAAATCTTTCTATATTAATAAAGCAAAGCTTCCTGCGTCTGACCTGAGACGAAAGAGACTCTTCGAAGCTGCTGTGCAGGCCTTTTCCTTTCTAAGTGAGGGCAGAAGCTTTTGGCACATGGAATAGCTGCCAGGCCAGCTAGTCAGGAAGAACAACTAAATGGAATGCTCCAAGGTATGCTGTTGTGATGATGTTCTCAAGCAGATGAGGTATTGTGCTGGCAGGGAGAAGTTTTCTTTAGAGACAAATACAGCCAAGTAGAAAATGGAGCATGCTCCAGATCTGCTGGAGACAGCGGCCTGGGGAAAAAGAGGTTGAAGGGGGTAAGTTTGTTTGATAACAGTGGGTGAATTCTGCTGTCAGAACCTGCCTTGTAAAGGAGATGGTACGTGGAGGAAGTCACTGAGAGAAGAAACGGGATGTAAAGGATGTTACTATCTTGGAAGTGAAGAGGTTGCAAGGTTGAGGATGCTTTTCCAACAGCGTGTGCTTGACTTGGGTTTCTTTTGTTGTTAACTGGGAGCAGTGCAGCAGAGCTGGGCAACTTCCAGCCCAATCCTGTTGGATTTTGTTAGGAAGAACTTTTTGTTTTCAGTGAATGACTGTTCACAGATCTTACAGGACAGGACAGAACCCTTCAAGTGCTGTGAGTGCAATGATTTCTTTCCTTTGTTTTCAAAGTATGATATATCTGAACGTTAGTGCTATTTGTGGGGAGGAGATTGGATTTTGAGTACAGATTGATGTAGGGAGCTCATGGTGAATGTTACAGTAAGAGTCTTATTGCTGCTTCTCTTAAGCAAATAAAGGCAGCTCTGACATTTGTACCTGTAGGATTATTGGCAGCAACTTGCAGTTAGTATTGTTGTTTCAATGTAACTCAAATAATTGATTACATTTGTCATTTAAGAAATTAACATTAGGTTTTGGGGTTTTTCTTTTTTTAAACTATCTGGATAAACTTTCCTTAACAAATTGTGACCTTTTTAACTTCCGTTGGGGAATGTAGATTGGACAAATTCCTATTACTCCTTCTAAAAATCTCTTCTGTGGGATTTATTAGCCAGCAGCAAGCACAGGGAGGTCACAGTTCTGCTTCCAGATTTGTTTTCCATCTTTGCACTTTATTTGTCTCAAAAGCTCAAACAGACCATATTGTTTTGCTCATCAAATTGTAATAACAACTTTAAACTCATTTCTGGGGATACTTCAGAGAGCAAATATTACTCCTCATGAGAATAGGCTTGAGCTGCTGTTCAGCATCCAGATAATCCTGGAAAACTAGCTATGCAGTGTTTATGTGGGATTCAGCCAGGGAGCATTAAGGCTATGGATTTACAAGAAGGGATGATGGAGTGTACTGTAGCTACATGAAAATACCTGTTTCTGCAGTGCCTTCTGATCATTGATTTTGTGCAACTAATGTGAGAGGTTTAGCTCAAGGGGTTTCTTCTCTGAAATATTGTCCCCTCTTGAAGTAGACCTGAGCTGTTGCTTTCCTAAGGAACTGATTCCTATTCTTCCAGTCTAATGCTGAGTAGAATGAAAATAATACCACAGAGAGAACAGCTTCACTCACATGTTATCATCTGGTAACAGACGTTCAGAGATTTGCCAATGAACGCTGGGTTTGCTGGTTTCATTTAAAAGAAAGCACCAAAATGTTCCCTGCTGAGAGGAATCTAAACTGTTGGTATTGAAATTGAGTGAATGAAGTAGTCTGACCCCCAAGCAGTCAAAGTAAATAGGGAGGGCAAAAGTGAAGAAGGAACAAGCTGCTGATATTAGCATAAAGCTATTGTTCAGCCCTTCATCACCTCAGATGTGCTCTGGCTGCCTTTCTGCAGTGTCCTTAGACTTTTCTTCTTCCTTTCCAGTCCATCTTTTTGAGCTCAACCCTGATTATCTCTCTGAAGATAGTAATGAAAATAGTTTCATGTCCTGTACTTGATGATAGATTAAACTACCCCTTCTAAGGGCTCCGAGTCAGGCAGCAGTTCTGACTTCTACCTGTGCTCAATGCTACCTCAGACTAAAAGCTGGGAATAATGGCTCTTTGTTCTTCTGAGCAATGCCGTATTGTGCACTGGAGCAGGAGGAAGGAATTGGCATAACCAGTCTGCCTTGGCAGGCAGCAGGTCTTCTGTGCTCTCTGTGCTCAGGAAGAATATTAATGGAGGAGTAAACTAATGTATGAATTTAATAAACCCTCTTTATCCACAGTAACCATTAGAGGATTGTGACAGGAAGTATTGCCTATTCCTGAAGTGATGCACACTGGGAGAAAGCCAAAAAATACGATATAGCAGTAGGTGAAACAAGTGTGTAAAATGCCAGGATGCTGTGAATGACTTTGAAGTGTGCTTATAGTATCCAGTTTTAAGGTTTTGTCTTTTCTGTTATGGACTAGCTCAGCTGTCTCCAAAACTAGTGGAAAGTCTTGCAGGGCTTTCACAGCCTCGTGTTGTGCCTGCAGAGGGTTTGCTTGCAGAGTGGAGCACTGGCTTCACACTCAGTTCAGTGGGAGAAGGGCGCTCACATCTCCTTTGAAGGTATCCTGTTACTTGGCTTGTGTTTGTGCAGAAAAGCTCCCCCAGTCTTTGGCCTCTTTCCTTTCTGCTGTCCAAAAGCAGGGCAGGTTCACTGTGATGAGCCACGTGCCTGTCTTCAGAGTCTCCTCTGCTGCTGTGTGCTGGGAAGTTTTAGCTGAATCCTACTTATGAGGCATTCTGGGAGAGAAGAGGAAGAGAATGAAATCAGAGAGGAGATAGGAATAGGGAGAATATTGATAATAAGACATAGGAGGAGGGGTTTGTGTCTCGAGAAGGGTGGTGAATGTTGAACAAATCCAGTTTGGGGATCCCTGCCTCTGAGAGAGC
>NW_009927057.1:8668-13031 GCF_000696875.1 Nestor notabilis | reverse complement strand
TTTCCTGGTGAAAAGGTGAAGCCTCAGCAAACCAGGTGCTGTGAGCTGTTTCTGTAGATGGAGAACTATCAACTTGTTGATCTCCTTTGAAAATAGCACCTCTTGGCTCTTTAATTTGCCTTGCTGGGAGGGGAAAAAGGAGTGTGTGAGGTTAACATGCCTGAAATAGTTTAGTGAGCTCAAAGAGAATCGCAAGAGATTCACACCCTCTGAGCAGTTCCATGGTGTAATATTCAGCTTGACTAAAACCCACCTGCTCTATGTAGGATGGATTCCCCAGTGTGGTGGGTTGTCTTCTCCTTTTTGAAGTTGCTGGTACCAAGTTTTGCTTGAGGTATTCTCACATTCCTGCACGTGGCTCGACCTTTGAAGACAGGGACATGGAGACTAAGGAAAAAGACTGGCACTCTTTGCTTTGTGACAGTGCCAGTTCAGTTACTTGTGTTGTATAGGGGTGGGTAGTTTTCAGTCTTAGCTAATGATGGAGCATTACTGTGTCTTGTTTTGCCATTCTTAACATAGTAGATAGAGCTGTCTCTGTGGTGTTACATGGGTGTATCTGAAATCTAGGCTTTGTTCCAGGCTTCTGAAATGAATTTGGGCAAATCCATTTATGTCTTTTCTGTGTCTCAGTCCACTATCTGCAAAATGAGAGTGATTAACATTCCTAACTCTTAGGGGGATCTTAAGCATTTATCTGTAGAGTGTGGCACATTGAGGTTCTACAACTTCAAAGAGCCTGAAAAATAACCCACAGCAAAATAAACTTGGCAGAATATGTAAAGGTAAATCCTATTCACTGTTGCTGTCACTGGTAGCAGCTATTAGCAATTGCTACTTTATTTCACTGAAATCAAGGCCTTGCATTAAGTTCCCATTAATAGGGTAGATTCTTCCTGTTGTCTGTTCTTTCAGAGCAGAGAGAAAAATCACTGTTTAATGTATGGCTGTTCTTCGTGTGCACTTTCTTTTGGGCCTGGACTCAGGACCACCTTTCAAGTAGTGGAAGATGGCAAGCTCTGCCCTTCGGGTGGTTAAATCAAGGTGATACATGCCTCTTGAGGTGTGGGTTGCACTCAGTCTCACTCCCAAAAGAAAGTAAGCCAGTAAATTGTACTCTCTAATCTGTGCTGTAGTTGAGCTGGTTTCTTCTCTGTGCTCCTAGGCGGAGGCTAAGGCACAGCACACCGGGGCTGAGCAGCAAGCCAGCAACACCACAGCACCTTGTGAGCTGGCTGATGCTGTCTGGTTTGCTCTGTCCTGCATTTGTAGGAAGCAGCCTTCTTTTGGCAGGGTGCAGAGAAATGCAAATGGCTCAGCTTTACAGAGTTGACATTTGCTCTCGATTTCCCTCAGGTTGAGTAGCTCCACTGAGCAAAGTACTTCATCCCGGCTCATTCGGAAGCATAAACGCAGGAGGAGGAAACAAAGGATGCGGCAGATTGACAGGGTAAGGTTGGCATCATCGTTTTCCAAGGAGGTGAACTGTGCTGTTTGAGTGTAGCATGTGAATTAGGAAGGGACCCAGAAGAGGTCTGTGCCCTGTTGAATTCATTGGAGATGCTTCCTTTGGCTCCAGTCTATCCTGGGTTAAATCTGTAACGTTTGAAGCTCTGCAGCACTAGAGGCAAGACTCGTTTCTCCTCTCCCTTTCTCCTTTTCCTGTTACGTGGTCACGTTTCTTGTCTCTTCCAAGACCAGCCTCTGCAGGAGAACCTCCATTATGCTACTGGCTGATGTGGGCAGGGGGTGTCTGTGGTCTTAAATGTATAAATTGCTGAGATTTGCACTCTGCTGGAAGGAGAAATACGTTTGTAGGAAATCACGAATCTCTGTTCTTGCCCTTTCCTGTGGCAGCAGAATGAGGATGGTCCAAATGACATACTTGAAGTAACTGTTTTGTTCTCCTATAAATATCAGTGTTTACAGATGAAAGAATGAGTATATATACATTTTATCACAAGAACTGATTTAAGGTATTTGATAAGCACATTTATACTTCATATTGGAGGGAGGGAGTGTCTGTCTTCTCACTGCCTGAAGGATCATGTGTTGCTCTCCTCTTTTCAGGGAGGAACTGTGGATGTAGTAATTCACACTGGGCACTTAGGTATTGAAATGTCTGCCTGTCAGTAATGGAGTGAGGAAACAGAAATGATGCAATGGGAAGTGCAGTTGAGAAACCTCAATGTAGGAATTTGCTCTCTGTATTTTTAAACAAATCTTTGGAGAAAGTGTAGACTGTTCTGATTTTTTTTCCTTACAGATTCTCAGTGAAGAACAATGGTTTCTGGATACCTTCCAGATGGAAGCCTAGAAATCAGTTCCCACTGAATTAATCCTCAGTAGCTGATTTTATTGTCTTTATTTTGAGCCATTTAAAACCTTGAGAATTTTTGTTGTATTTTGCAGTCGTCTTCGTTCAGCAGCATCACTGATTCCACCATGTCCCTAAACATCATCACTGTCACCCTCAACATGGGTAAGAGGATAAGCAATGTTTTTTTCATGATGAATTTCAAGTGACACAGATGTGTTTTGTTATGTAGTGGCCTTTGGAGCCAGTAGAAAGCTCCTTGATTTGAAAGGATGCCAAGTGAACTAAAGGGAATGGCAGCTGAGAGTTGTGACTGGATTCCCAGTCCAGTACCGGATAGCTCTGAGCTATCTGCACAAGCAGATTAATACTCTTCCCAAGAAGCACAGGGAAGGAGCTGGAGCTCCAGGACATGGAGCTCTGCTCTTGTTTCTAGGAAGGGTAAAGTGTCAGGCATTCAGGAGCAAGGTCTGCATTTCTGCTGCTCACACATTTCATTGTTTAGCCAGATAGAAATGTGCAGAGCTGCCAACTCAGCACCTTTCAATAGCACCAAATCCTTCCAGCCGCTCTGACGTGTGGAAAAATCGTTGCCTAATCTGATGGGGTGCCTAATTTCTAGGTGTAGACATGTCTTTTCAATGTCATTTCTCTTGCTGACTTTCTGAATGTAACTTTTCAGTGTCTTGCATGGAAAAGTAATGTCTTTAGCATTGTTTTCCTGCTGCCTTTCCCTCAGCATGCCAGCAGACATATGCCAATAGGGCAACCGAAGTGTAAGTCAAACAGGGCCTGGCTGATGTGTTGAGAGAACTGACTTTTCAAAACTGAAGTAGCCTGGTGGTAGCTCTTCACTATCAATCACTTTGTTTGCTTTTTTCCCCCCCCTCCCCTCCACTTTCTGTCTCTACAGAAAAGTACAACTTCCTGGGAATCAGCATTGTAGGACAGAGCAATGACCGGGGTGATGGTGGCATATACATCGGCTCTATTATGAAAGGAGGAGCTGTGGCAGCAGATGGCCGAATTGAACCAGGAGACATGCTTCTGCAGGTTGGTCCATGGCCAAACATACGTGCTGAGGGCTCATGCACTGGTGGCTCAGCTCAGTCACCCCACCAGATCCATGGGTTTAGGGTTCAGTTAGCAGAATTCATTCATACTCAGAGAAATGTGGCACAGAGACTGTTATCACGTAACTCTGTAATTGTGAACTCCTTGATGTGCTCTGAGAAGCAGCATTTCTGCAGCTGCTCAGAGGAATGGGAACAGTTATAAAGCAGGTAACGCTGGAAGCAAATAATGGAAGTGTCTTTCACTTTGTGACCTCTGCTTTCTGCAACATTGCAGGTGAATGATGTCAACTTTGAGAACATGAGCAACGATGATGCAGTTCGGGTGTTACGGGAAATAGTCTCCAAACCAGGGTGAGAATCTTCCCAAATCTCTTGTTGCTTCTCCTCCATCTGCAGTTGTTGGTGCCGGGCAAACCTCAGAGAAAGCAACATTTTGAGCTCAATAAGCAACCAGCTTATCTCAACTTGGAACTTCTGGGTGTAAATGATGAATAGGTGAGACTGGTTCCAATGTGCCAGCCAAAACCACCACAAACTAGGAGCTGCCTGGTTTCAGTAGCACTATTTGTTTATGTGATGAGTGTTTTAATAACTCAAGAGCTCATCATTTGACCAGATTTCAGCAATAGCGCTCACGATCTGTTCAAAACCAGCAACATCCTGATACCTGTTCATACTGAAAATACTTGGACAAGCATCTCAAAAGCAGTCTGAGAATGTACTTGGCAACTGTTGGAATAAGTGTGTTTTAGAGAGCTCATTGTAGCAGTTACAACCTCTGTAGGGAGAGTTGAGAGTCACCCTTGTTTTCTTTCTTCCTAGACCTATCAGCCTAACAGTAGCCAAATGCTGGGACCCTACTCCCAGGAGTTATTTCACCATCCCCAGGGGTGAGTACATACTTGTGCTCTTTGCTGGGTTCCTGTGGAGCCCTCAAGGTCCAGAGTATTTTCAGCTATTTTGGCCTCAT
>NW_009927057.1:0-8637 GCF_000696875.1 Nestor notabilis | reverse complement strand
CCCTACACGTTTGATACTTTTAAGTTGGGTTGTATTTGTTTGCTTTTTGCTTGGGAGGCAGGGGTTTGAGATACACATCGCAATGGATCAAGCTCTTTAACCTCATGGGTATATCCTCATGATCTTAACCTTGCAACTGATAGAAGATTTGGAGGATAACTATACCTAAGTGTTAAAAAGCCTCATTTTGTCCACGTACACTTCTTAAAAAGAGTTGTAACTGGGTATTTTTAAAATTAGAAGCAAACAACTTTGTTTGATGTACACAAAACCTCTTGAAAGTGATCTAGTTTTAAAACCTGCGGCTTCCTAAACCTCTCAGGAGCTATAAAAGATCTGTGCTCAAGTGTCAAACACAGGTGCCTCCTACTGGTGAGTGCTCTGCTTAGGATATTGAAACCAGCCTGTTACCAGTCCTTCCAAGAAGATGGGGCTAGCATTGTCCATTGAAATTAGTGCAATGGACTGGTGCAGACTCTGGGAGCTCACCCAGTTGCAGTCCTTAGGAATCACAAGAAAAGTCCCAGCTTTAAAACTTGCCTGCTTTGTGGCTCTTCTTAAGGTCTGGGTGTAATTTTCACTCTTCAGTGACACTCAACTGGTCTTTATATGTCTTGCCTATTTGTTTTGAAAGACTGTTCCAGTCCTAAAAGGTTTCATTGTGGCTGCTGAAAACATTGAGAGGGGAAGTCCTTGATGCCTCATCTCTGCAAATAGAGAGCTCTAGAGCTGCTGTTCTCATTCACCTTCAGCAGAAGATTCACCACCTTCTGAGTGGTTATTCTGGATCCAAGACCCTTAGAAGCAGGGAGAGAACTTCCCATCAGCTGGGGCAAAGCATTTGGTAGTACTTCACTCATGGCAAAATGAGAATCTCTATCTCATTGTATGGAATAATAGTGAAATATTAGTACTGGACTCATAGCTTCTTTCCCACGCAAGGGAAGACCTTACTCCTACTGCAGTTACAGGAACAGGAATGTCATGGGTTTAGCCTGTTATGTTATAGCCAATTGCTAGAGGAATCCAGCTACTGCTGGCAAGGTGCTTTTCGTTCCCTTGTGCTGGGGCTGTCTCAGCTGTGCTATCAGGACTTGTGTACCCTAAACCATTCCTTCTACTCTAGGTCTCAGTGTTTACTGCTGAGCTGACTCCACGTCTCCCTTTTTCCCTTCCTGGTTGTTTTGCAGCTGAACCAGTGAGGCCAATTGACCCTGCAGCATGGATCTCTCATACCACAGCCATGACGGGAGCGTACCCCCGTTACGGTATGAGCCCCTCCATGAGCATCACCACATCTACCAGCTCCTCACTAACAAGCTCAATTCCCGAGTCGGAAAGTAAGTCACACTGCGGCCAGCACAGGGCAGGTGCCTTCTGCTCGGGGCCAGCAGTGCAGAGCTGTGCACAACCCAACCCCGGCCACAGCACCATGAAACCAGCAGCACCACACAACTCTTGAATGCTTTCTTAAATCTCTGATTCTTACAGGGAGCATAAAGCCTTTCTCTAAAGGTCAGAAGTGAAGGCAGTGGTGTTCTGCCAACGTTCACGTGCAGGATGAGGTGGCTTCTGGTCCCTTTTATAGCTACAAGGCAGGTCTCCAACTTTATCCCCATAGATGAACGGGAGAGCGTCCTCCTTGCATTTGACTGGTTTTTAATGGATTGAAATGATTTCCTGCAGGTAGATGTCACTGGGTAACAATGGTAGTGGTGTATCACGTAGGAAACCTTCCACTGGTGTTCACATAGCCTTTTTTTTTATACTTTTACAATTAATTGAACAAGGAAGAAACAAATGTAATGTCCCCCTCAATCGTACTTTAAAAATAAAGGTTATTTGGGAGCGGAACCACATTTTGGAGACAGCTTCTCATTTCTATGCCAGTGACTGACAATGTTTCCTTTCCTGAATGCAAGAAAACATAGAGGAGCCCTGAGCTTTATTGTGACCCTCTGCTTAACACAGTTGGGTCCTGTTACCCCCCAGACAGGGCAGGCAGCACCCCGGGGCCCCAGGTACAAAGTGTACCTGTCGTGTGAACCTCTTTGGCAGGAAAGACAGAGCTGGGGAGGAATGGAGGAGGAAAGGAGAGGCGAGGAGAGGCTGTGCACTGATATCTCAGAGAACCAAGAGATGGGGGTGTCTAACTTTCCATGTTCAGTGCAAAATTCCCTGTTTCAGATCCTCTGAGGCCACAGTCACTGGTATTTGAAGCAAATATCGTATCTGTTCTACAGTGTCTGGCTGTGAAAGGGAAAGCAGTGAATTAATGGAGTCAGAGAAGTCTATTCATGGCTCCTTGGTTTAAGTGTTGTGAATGTCTGCTGGTTTACTCTGTATAGCAAGGCCAGGATAATGGGAATGGACTAAATAACTGCTTCCCTTCTGACGGGCATTCCTTTGCTCTGTAGCCTCTGGATCCAAAGCGAAGTTATATCTGAAACCTTTGCACAGCCACCATCACTTTGGTGCTAGTGATTAAAGTAGCTGAGATCTTGGGGCCTTCAAAACCAGGACTGTGCAAACCAAGGCAGACTGAGGTGTTTCATAGTAATTACTGCTTTAAGAAGTATCTTGTTCCTCAGCAGTGTTCTGGCTGATGCAGGGGAATATTCTCTTGCAGTGGTTTGTGAGTGTGGGACTCTGCCTTGGCCAGTGCTGTTCTTTATATGCAGATCACAGGTGTCCAAGAAAATACAATCTATTGCTCCCCACATGCTTTACTTGAATATTGGTGTGTTGGGTTTTTTTTCCCCCCAAACATGTTGCTTTTTGCCACTAACCAAACTAACTTAAAGCAAAAGCAAACTGTGTTCATTCAAGCTTTGGAAGTATTGAAACTGCGTGCAGAGGTGCTCTGGGATATTTTCATGCATTTTAGCAGCACACATATTGAAAGAAGCATTTTCAGCTCTCATTGCTTCACGCTTGTTGTGCCTCTTATCAAAGTTTTGGGTTGCTGGAAAAGGACAAAATATGTTCCTTTGTGCTTTTGAAAGGTGGGTGATATGGGGAGCTGGGAGAAGGGAGGGGAGGAGGGCTTCTGAATTCCTGCTAGAGGGGTCTGAACTGCAAACACAGAGGACACATGCTCAACAGGAGTTTTCTAGGACTGAGAAGATGGGAGCAGGAAGGAGGTGCTCTATCCAAAGAATATAGTCAGGATGGTTGAGTACAGTGCAGAACACAAGGCTGGTGGGGTCTTAAACTGGGCTTTCAATATTAGATGCCACTTTGCCTCTATGTATGGTAGAGAAGGAGCTTCTAAAGGAACTAGGCTCCTCTGGTAGGCACCTCAGTTGAACAGGGTGAATCTGAGCCCTGTTGTTCTGCTTCTGTTATGAAAACTGATAAGCAAAGTATGAAGCCCGTGGTGAGGCAGCTCTGCCTTAAAAGTGTGTGAAATATGGATGGAGCACTGATGGCTGCTGTTGGGAGCAGCAGTGTTTTAAGTGTTCTGCAAGAAAGATGCAGGGCAAAGTAATGCTGCACTGAGTGAGTTGTTACCTTGTAAAGCTGCCACCATTGGGATCCTGGAAGGTTTATTTTGGAGGAAACCACTAGCCTTTACCCTGATGATGGAAGCTTTCTGTTCTAATTTCACTTCTCCCCAATTATGCTGATGTCCAACTCTTAAAGTACCCAAATGGAGATTGTTTGAGACGTGGTTGTCATCTTTCTCCATGCAGTTGGGCATTACTCCTGACAGTTAACCCAAAAGCTAAACAACAAGCCAGAAAACCTTGTCCTACAGAGTTTTGCATTCAGTGCGCTGAACTCTTGGGTGGGCAGAGGCTGTTCGTGGCAGTGATGGGTTGAAGTCAAACCATGTAGGGACTCAGCATCTCAGTGATGGAACTGGTTGCACTGAGCACAATCTCTGAAGAATTGGTGTGAAGTTTATAATTGGTGCCATTGATGAGGGTGCATTTGGGAACCTTTGGGTCTGGTTTTGCATCTGAAACGTCTGGAAACGTTTCCTCCAAACCAGGAGCTGAGAAGCTGTTTTCAGGCCTGTTGCATTTCAAGGAAGCATGTAACCTTTCTCTCTTTTAGAATTAGAAGAATCTCCCCTAACTGTGAAGAGTGACATGGCTACTATTGTCAAGGTGATGCAGCTACCAGACTCAGGCCTTGAAATTCGGGACAGAATGTGGTTGAAAATTACCATCTCCAATGCAGTGATAGGTAAGCAGCTCAAAGGGATGCTGAGGGGAAGAGACCACTGGGGGTTATGGAAATAGGCTGAAGAAACTATCTGTAGATGAACTTTATTTTCCCTGTCTATGACCTCTTGTATTCCCTCGACTTGGTATTTGTGAACAGCTCCTAAGTGTGGCAGAAAAGAACTAATAGCTCATGTTTGAACCTGGATAGCCAAAGCTGCTGCACGTTTCTCATGCCCACACACTGCTGGTCCTTCACCTTTACTTGTTTTATTACAGGTTTTCCATTTGTGGCTCTAGCAATCGTCCCAAGTTCAGCAGCAGGGCAGCAAGCCTTGTAATTCCAGTTCCAGCCAGGCACACAGCCTTAATAAAGCATCTTAATTAAAATTGCCCTTTGATTCTGACTGCCCTCTGACCTGAACTGTGCTCACATTTAGTCAGTCTGGGTTGCAGTTACTTTTTGCTGAGAAAGGCAAGGTCTTTGGAGGAAGGTGACTCTCCAGTCACTTTTGTTCTGTAAATCCTGTGTCATTTTCATTACTGCAGCTCGGAAAGGGCTGAACAGTGAAACTATAACATTTGCTGTGTGCTTATTTGGTGTCGCTGTTAATGTGGTATTCAACTGGATGCAAGATGATTCTTTGCTTTCTTTATTGATGTTTGGTGGTGACTAATACAGCAGTTGGGCTGAGTCTTTAATATAATATTTTAAGTTCTTTGCAACAAGGTTGCTGCCTGTTCATATTTATGTTCAGTACTAGTGGGCTGTGTGATAACGTGAGCATTAGAAACCCAAAAAAGCTCGATTTGCCTCCGCTGATCCTGTATCTTCTCTTCCTGTTCTCATTTTAGGAGCAGATGTGGTTGACTGGCTTTACACACACGTGGAAGGCTTCAAAGACCGACGGGAGGCACGAAAATATGCCAGCAGCATGTTAAAACATGGCTACCTCAGGCACACTGTGAACAAAATCACCTTCTCAGAACAGTGCTATTACGTCTTTGGAGACCTCTGTGGCAGTAAGTTCCCCATCCGTGAAGGGCAATGAGGTGTGTGTGGTCTGTTCTGTGCTCACAGGATGCACACAAGAGAGAGAATCCTATAGGAGTTCACAAGTGGGTGTTCTGAAGTTGCATGGCAAGTGGTTGGTGGTTCCTGTTAGACCACTAGGAAAAGAAGGATGAACTCAGCAAACAGGGCATTGCACTGGGACTCAGGAAAGCAGGATTTATTTCCGGTGATGCCACAGGCTTCCTGCTTGTCAGTCACACTCAGATTCCAAGCCGTAAAATGGGGATGATTCCTCCTCGACTCATGGAAATGCTGCAAAGATACCTTGGTATCAGTGGTAGATACGGATGTCTGGCAGTATTTTGAGTGATCCCTGGAGGCTGAGTCCCTCTGGCCCCTCACCACACTCTGTCAACCACTGTTAGCGTGCAGGAGCCAGCTGCTGGGTAAGGACAGAGCCTTCACCTTGTCTCTCTTTTCCAGATATGGCTGCACTGAACCTTAACAATGGTTCCAGCGGAGCCTCAGATCAGGATACCCTTGCTCCACTTCCACATCCTGCTGCTCCCTGGCCATTAGGCCAAGGATACCCCTATCAGTATCCTCTGCCCCCTCCGTGTTTTCCACCAGCGTACCAAGACCCAGGCTTTAGCTATGGTAGCGGCAGTGCAGGGAGCCAGCAAAGTGAAGGTAAGCTGGTTCATCTGGGGTTTATTCCTACAGCTGCCATTATCCCTAACCATTTGCTTGAGTTCCTTCGTGCTGTCTGTGCTCCTGTCTTGTGGATTTGTGTGCTACCTGCATGGATTCTGTGTATGTGGTGGAGTGGGTTAGCCTTTCAGCTCTGTATTGAAACCGCCAATGATGCTTCAACTGAGTCAGTAGAACAAATAGGATAGAAAAGATGCTGGTGATAGTTGTGCTATAATTCTGTACCCCATGCAAAATGCCTGTGGGAGCTAGAGGCAAGCTGTCACCTCCCTGGTGGCATGGGCATCTCTGCTTTTCCTGCCCAGCAGCACCACATGGTAAACTACTGCTCAGGTAGTGCTGATCAGGCCAACCTTAAGGACTCAGTTGTCTACCCTGTTAAAACAGATACACTATTGCCCCCCTTTTACAGGTCAGAGCCATCAGTGGGGCACTTGATGTTGCTAGAAATGAGGCCTTTTTGTTGCTGATGAAACAGGGATTAGAACCAAGGGGCTCTTGGCTTTCACTTCAGTGCTCAGTACAAAAGGAAAATCACTCCCTTTTCTTGTGTGAGATGAGTGCGAGGTGGCCAGCAGATGGTTTACAGGGCTGAAACACTGCTCACAGGGAGGAGAGTCTCTTCTGTAATACATGACAGGGCAAAAAAGGTAATACTGCATGGATGAAAAACCTGACCTCCTCCTTTCCTGCCCCGGGATGACTTCTGGTTCATTTTTAAACATCACTAAATAGAAATGATGTATTTTTTGGCTGAACAGATGTTTTGGGTTTTTTAAATCATCTCCAGAGTGAGTTTTGCATTTGGAAATGCTGCCATTAAAGCAAGGGTGAGGATTCTCTGTTTTTTTTGTGGTGAACATCCAGTAACTTGGATGTAACTAACAACCAGTTAGTCTCTGCAGAACTCCACAGAAGTCTTTCATAACACGAACTTGCTTACAAGATTTTAGCCCTATTGAGCCCACCTTATCTCAAACTAAGAAGTATTTATGAGGAAACTCACTGGGGCATCCAAAGGTTTTAGAACTGCAAGCTGATTCTACTGGGAAGAATGTGATTATGTGTTTCTGTGGGCAGCAGAATGAGATCTCTGCTGCTGGAAGAGGAAAGGTTTGGTATTTTATCCATGCGACCTGTGTTACTGGCTAAAGAGAGCCCTGTGAAAGGCACCAAGGTGTTCAATTTTGAAGGGTTTCAACACTTTCCTTGTTCTTTTGGAAACTACACTTCTGTGTTGTTTCGTGTTTGTAACTGTTATTCCCTTGTTTTGTTCTGAGCAAGCATTAGACTGAAGGATTCATAGAGGAATGGCTGACTCTAGGGGATTGGTAAGCTTCAAATGCCTCCATAACAATGACTTCACAGCATGATCATTTAGACTCTTGTGACCCAAATGTTTAGCTCTTTTTTTTTTTTTTTTCTTATTTATTCTTTATTTTTTCCTTTTTATTTGTCTTGGACCCTCAACCTGTCTCAATACACAGTAGTCCAATAGTGTGGCATTAGCCTATCAACCTGTCTGGCCCCTGTGTGACTGTGCTGCAGCAGCTGCAGAGGGAATGGCATCAGGTACCTCATCTGTCAGTCAGATGGGAAAATCCCATCACCACTCTCCTCACTGCCCTTCATACAATGAACAAGTGATTAATCCCAGCTCCTGATTTATTAGTGATGTCATCCATATGGATTGCATTCATCTACCAGTGCCCTTCCACTGCTCGTATACTGAAAGACACTTGAGCACTGCTCAGATGTCTCAGGTAGTAAGAGTACTGGGACATGAGGTTGCTCTGGGCACTCTCAATATAGAGTGTTAAAATTGGGTTTCTTCCAGAGTCTCTCTTCTATGTGCAAAGTTACATCATAACTGGATGCATCTGGAGAACAAGAGCCCTGCTCCAGAGCTCAGCAGATGTCATGTGCTTGGAGATGAATGCAGTGTTTGGCAACAGAATGCATCAGGAGGTAAAGGCAGAGGCATATTTGCTGTGGAAGGGTTAAAATGTCCATTTTCTTCCACTGTGAACATGTGCCACACTGGAGAGCTTACAGAGATTATCTTCTTGGAGATAATCTCTGTGGTGTTCTGTGGAGCCAGGCTGTAAGAGTCGACCTGCTAACAAGTAGTTTCTCCTCTCTTCATTGTTTGTACAAGATTGTTATGAGACATTTGAAATGACAGCTCAGGGAGCACCTAATCTCTTCAGAAAGCTCACCTTAATGCATCTTTATAGTGGAGGCAGCTGAATCCATATTAATATGTCCAGTGAAACCAACAAAAGTCATACTTTGCTAAGACAGATTGGACCAGATGATCCTTGAGGTCCCTTCCAACGTGGATTTTGTGATTCTGTGATTTGACAGGACATCAGTTAACTTCAGGTGGTTTGTCCCTGGTGTGACCAAGGATGATAGAGAAGGCAAATGAGTTTCCTTCTGAAAAGTTTTTGCCAATAGAAGGTACCAGAGACAGTTACAATTACACTGACCCTCCTTTAACCTTGAGTCAAAACCCAAATGCCTGCTTCTCCCTGCTGTTTCTGCTCCTCCCCTCTCTGCAGTCGCTGGGGTGGCAGCAGAGCAGATGGCTTTCAGTTCTGGTTCTAGGCTAGCTGCTGCTTTCACTGTGCAAGCTCTGAGGTGTCTACGTGTACCTGTGCATGGCACAACCTTGTCAGCTTTGTCCTACCAACTGTCATTGCTGAATCCCATACGCCACCAACAGCACCTTCAGAC
>NW_009927056.1:0-7779 GCF_000696875.1 Nestor notabilis | reverse complement strand
CCCGCCGACTGACGACCCTGTCGCAGCCTGGCTCTGGCCATCATCTCCTGCTGCTGCCGCTCCTCCTCGTCCTCCTCTTGTTCCCAGAGGCCATCGCCTTCCCCCGAGCTCCCGGGAGGGCTCGGAGCCCAGCCGCCGGCCAGGGCACACGGAGCGGTGTGGGGGGCGGCAGCGGGGGTTCTGCATCCACCACGTGCAGAATTTGTCTCTGTAAGTACTGGCCCCTTACTCTGGCCTGAAGAGGGTGGGATTCGATGTCCTGTCTTCCAGCCCCGCCTCAGTCTGCTTGTAAGTGAATCTCTCTTTGTAGACAGGTTCCCGTCTGCTCTCTGCCAATGTGTGCATGGTAACACCGTGAGGCTGAGGACGGGGTGTCCAAAATACCCTGCGCCTGCCGCCTGCCCTAGAAGGATCCCCATGAGCACACTCTCTGGGGGCAGTTTGCACTGGAGGATGTCCAGGCTGTCTCTGGCTAATACACCTTGTCTACTGTTTTGTCTTAATTGGGAGTATATGCATGGATCAGAGGATTAGTGTAGAGATAAGACTGAACAGTGCTGGTTTTAAAATTGCTACTAATGATGTGTCAGTACGCAGCAAGGCTCTGTAGTTCTAAAATAGCTTCCCATGGAACAATGTAAGAAGCACATCTTCCTCTCCCTGATGCTGGGAAGTGTTGAGTGAAACTACTACACTGCAAGTGAGGCGGGGTTTATGCAGAACTGGCCAAAACATTTCTGATCTCCTGACATATTGCTAGGTGCTTTTTTCCCCCACCACATTCTCCATTTTAAAACACTAAAATTCCTTACATGGCAAATTTGATCCAGACAACTCAGTCTGCACCCTCTTGCAGAGTTGAAATTTGAGGGCATTTCAAGCCCTGTTTCTTTGAACGGGAGCTTTCAAGAACCTGTCATCTTTTCAGCCTCTTTGAGGTCAGTGTGATCTCTTTCATGTCATAGCCACCTGAGCATTTTGAGGTCGTGAAGCTTCTAGGTATGTTTATGAAGGTCATCTTGTGTCTTCTTCATCAGAATGGTGCTGGTTGGAAAATGCTGAATTGTAGTTTATTTGGCCATTGCTATAGCCTGAAGCAGAGAGGCAAAGTCTAGAAGAGTTCATCTTAAGTAATGGTTATTTGATTCTGACCTGCCCGGATTGAGGTTACCATTTATGAGGACCCACCCTATGGGAATCAAACTGGAAATGTGTCAGGCCCTCAAAGTTAGAGTTTTATTAGTTATTTTACTGGTGTTTGTATTTAAACATCTTCACTGTCATAAATACCACTGACTGTAGGTTTTACCAGGGCATCTCTGCCTTTATGTAAGCAGGTAAATTGGAAGAGTTCTGTTTGGAGGTCCAGCAAGTATGATCTAACATTTTTTTTCTGAATCAACAGCTCTCATAAATAGGGTGCCACAGGCACTGGTTTCTCTCCCCTAATCTTTTTCCTCTTCCCCTACAGAGCAGTTGTCCGAGAAGCATGTGGGATGTTTGCAGAAGAGATCTTTGCTGGATTCACATCTCTCAACTCAAATCACCTCTCTTGTAAAGTCAGCATTTGAAGATAATTGCCTGGGTTCAGAGAGGAGGCACAGTTCTTCTTGAGAACAAGAAATCGGATCTATTTTAGGTGACAAAATTTGTGTGTCTGCCCACTGACTTGAAAAGGTGCTTATGGCCACTCCCTTGGAAAGTATGAATCTTAGATGAAGTGTATTTATGAAGCTGCAGGACCTTCCTTAGCTCATGAAGCTAACCTGTTACAGACTAGCTATGGCCTAATTAAGATGAGACTTAAGTGACGGTGAAGAGTTGCAGGAAGCAAGAAGAATAATAAATGAGGGAGAAAACTACAGACCTGTATTTTGAGTTTCACTTGCTTGTTGTAGGGAGAAAGCTGCATGATGGTGGGAGTACCAACTAGTTTTCTCATTTCTAATAATTTACAGTTCACAGAATCGCAGAAGGGTTGAAGTTGGCAGGGACCTCTGGAGGGCACCTTTTCTAACCTCCCTGCCCAAACTGGGTTATCTACAGCAGACTGCCCAGGACTATGTCCAGACTGCTTTTGAATACCTCCAAGGATGGAGACTCCACAAGCCCCCTGGGCAACCTGTGCCAATGATCTGTCATCTCCACAGTGAGAAAGTATTTCCCGATGTTCAGAGGGAACCTCCTGTGTTCCAGTTTATGCCCATTGCCTCTGGTCCTGCCACTGGGCACCACTGATAGAGCCCAGCTCCATTTTCTTTGCACCCTCTCTTCAGGATGAGATCCTCCATGAGCCTTCTGAACAGTCCCAGCTCTCTCAGCGTTTCCTCGTAGGAGAGGTGCTCCAGTACCTAGATCATCTTAGTTGTTTTATTTTTAGTTAGTCCCTCTAGTAGTAATTAAAGCACAGACATATTCATGCATTCATAATTCTTTTGTTAACTCTTCTTTAATGACAGGGTATTCAGCTTCTGACATGAGCAGTATGAAAACTGTGTTGCTAACAGCCTTACAGACTGCAAGGGATGCCTTTAATGTGCAGACGTCCAGCACAGACTAGTTGACTCGTCATCACTTAACAACTTCCCCACCTCGATGCATATGTAGCCGATGATATTATGTGCATGCATTTGGGGTATTGGCAAGAACTTCAGCAAGAGCAGTGCTGAGCTCTCTCTGGTGTTCCCACTCCAGCAGTGAGAATGCTGTTAAAAACCTTGTCTCTAGAAATGCCATGTGGCTGACATGCCAATGAAATTAAACTAGTCTTGTCATGAAGTCAGCTTTCTTTTCACCTTCCCAGAGGTCTACCAAGTTTTTAATCTCTTGCTGCCTCTGTAAGTATTTTAGTCCTCTTTAATTGCTTTCTTCTTAAGGTCCTTACTCGGAAGGAAAATCAAACAGGCCTTCTGAAGTGAGGAGTATTCAGAACAAATAGCAGAATCCACTCATGGTATGTTCTCCGCAAGCCTGCAAGGCATTTGAGACAGTTTAAAAGTATATGTTTGTAACTCATTCTTGCTGAGTACTCTGCATATGAGTAACTTGGTAAGATAAACCCACTGGCAAGTAATAACAGAAAGAAACTGGATTAATATTGTGTAAGGATATTCATATGACAGTCATGTGGCCTTTCATACTTTCTTGTAGAGTTGGTTACTTTCTTTCAGAAACATGCGTTGTGTAGCAGTCTCTTATTCAGGGCTGCTGTCTTATCCACCAAAATGCCTGGGACTGTTTTTAGCAGAAGGAATCTTAGATCATTCACATATACAGTAAGTTTTTCTTTTTTGCATGTCTTATGATAGGCTGTTAAATGTTGCTGTGTAGTAATAGGAGGCAGAAATAAAGTTGCACCAGTTCTCTGCTTAGTATTTGTGAAGCAAAAACCAAGTATTTGAAATAAATTGTAACACTAATATTTTTATGGCAAAACACTATGGGTTTGTTTGTACTGATATGTTGTAATATTAAAGTTACTAAATGTAAGCAATTCTAGTAAAATTTAACAGCCAGTTTTACTTTAGAGCTAGATGTTCTAGTGATGGGTGCTCACACCATGTACCTGTAAGCAAAAGTTGCCCTCTCTTTGTTTGTTTGGCAGAAGCAATAAAGAATTAAGCAGCTTGGATCTACACAGAATTCTTGCAAGAGCTCATGTAAACCACATTTATTTGTATCACCAGGCAATATAAGTAGGTTAAACCCATAGCTTTTGATTAACAGAAGATTTTTATTTTGACACAAATCGTCCACTTGGGCAAAGACCATGTAGGAAAACCAGTTCCACTGTTGGAGTTTAATCCTGTAGATTGTGCCAGTGTTTTAACCTCCCATTGACTCTTCTGTCAGTTCTCCTAAACAGGCATCAGCAGGAAATGTCTGCCATTGTGCAGAGTGGCTAAAGGACATGGAGCAGAGGCAGAAATGAGGTGGCAAATGATGTAGCCCTGCTGATAACATTGCTGAGCTTGCAAAATAACATGTAGACTCACCTTAAGTCCCAACTTCTTCAGCTGGAAGTCAGGGATTCTTAAGAGGCTGAGGACTATTTTTGAGACCCAGAGTCTTCTTGCTTTTCTTTCTCCCTTATGCAGATACTAATGTCTTTGTTACCATCTGCACCTAACCAGGACATGAAGGGGATCATGAAGGGCTACCTCTTTCACAGTTATTCTTTAACATATGTTTAAATCAACTGTGAAACTGCTCAGGAAGCTGCGAAACTTCACAGTGTGAAATTTTTACTGAGTTAGGCACCTTCATCGTCAAACTTCAAAGGGTTCACATATTGAAAAAGAAACACCTTGCACTAACTTGTTCAAGATGCATTTTTAACCATGTCTTTACGCGTGCTTCTCTTTGCATGTTTAAGGCAGCAAGGCAGATGCTATTTGGATGAAAATCCAAATTGTTTCACATGAGGCTGGGACGAGGCAGGATTTGCATTGTGTGCTCACATCTTGGCACAGATCAGGAAAGAGAAAGGAGCCAGAAACTGGCTGTGGAGCAGGATAGAAGGGAGTTACGATTATTGGAGGAGACGGTTTGGCTAGTCTAGACATGAGAGATGCAGGCACTGTGCCTCGTCACCTCCTCTGACTTACTTCTATTCAGAGGATGAAGAAAACTTGAAGGGTCGGTGATTTTCCCCTGGGGTAGATTCAATCAAAGGTTCTCCTCTGGGGGGTGAACTAAGGCTGCTTAAAAGTAGTTCCCTGTTGCACTGCCTTTTTTTTGTGAACAACCAGAGGTACCAGGAGGGAATGATAAATGAACTGAGCCTGAATTCTGAAATCTCAGGAGGTTGCTCAGCAACTCTCAGGATGATTACCTTCTTTTATACTGAGCTGCAGAATGCATCAGCTTTGACTAAACATGTCTTTGGAAGAAACTCTTTGTCTGGAGAGCAAACTGAGGTGAACTCTGCAAATGGCAGAATTGCCAAGAGCTGAAAAAAACCCTATTTCACTGTTGGAATGCTTTTTTGTATTTTCTTTTTCACACAACTGCAGGTTCCCATGAACTCTTTCTTTAGGTATTAAATGTCTCCAGTTTCCTCTGTGTGCTCACGCAATATGCAAATGCTATTTTTACAGTGAGTTTGCATTTAAAGAGCTGATATGCATGCCACAGAAAACAACCTGAGAAAACCCACCTGCATTTGAAAGCAGGATTTTATTTGTGTGTTTCAATACAGATGTTCAATATTTCAGATAAAAATGCTTGTAAACAGAAAGAGGTTTACTCTGTATTGCCTTTTCCCTTAGATGTTTTTGAAGCATCCGTTTGTATGGAAGAGAGTGCTTAAAGTTAGTAGCGGAGTTTCTTGTGTTGGTGCTTTCATCCCTGACTGTCACTTTCATTTTGACATGTCCACCTGAATTCTTCCCCACTACTTGTTGCAGGCTGCTGGTGTTATTTGAAGTAATAGGAAATTATTAGGGTTGGAAGGGACCATTGGAGATCCTCTAGTCCAGCCCCCCTCCCAAGGCAGGGACACCTAGAGCAGGTTACACAGGAACGTGTCCAGGTGCGTTTTGAATGTCTTCAGAGTATTCCAGCAGAAAAAAAAACCCCTCAGCAAATATGTTTTCATCCTTATTTTTAATTTCTCTGCTTAGTTTCTGTAAGCCTCTGCAGTGAATCAATACAGCTCTATCTAGGCAAACTTGATGTATTTTCATGGGCACTTGGAAATATGTTTTGTCTGCTGATAGAAACCGGAACCTCTCTGACTGTGCATCTTGCTTGAGAGTTGATTCTAACTTCATGCGAGATATTAGACTTGGTCAGGGCAGTGCTGTAATAGATCCTAGCCCTGAAAAGCAAATAATTATCAGGATTTTTGTAAAAAAATAAGTTAGCTAAACAGCAGCTCACATACATTACAGTTTGGATCTCTGCCAACTGGGAACAGCAAAGCCCTTACTCTCTGTGCTTCAGTTAAGAGGAACAGAATTTGGGCTTGCCTTTACATAGCTAGCCTGTCCTAACAAAGGCACTATGTTTATATTTTAGACATGGCATCTCTAATGCAAACACTAGTCTTGTCTGGTGTTTTGTCTGTTTTTCTTGAAATGAAGGTGATTGTGGTGTGTATAAATTAAATGGGATTACACAACCTTTTATTCAGAGGCCGAGCAGTTTGACTTGGGATTAAACACTGGCCGTAGAACCAGAAATACTTGCTTAAATCAGAGTCACTTTTTTTTTTTTTTTTTAAGTAATTTTTCTGTTTTGGCATGCTTAACAAATATGATGTGCTTTATGGTATTTACATAGTATCAAATGACTCATCAAAATTAAATCTCTGGCTGTCAAACACGACCACAAGAGTGATTTGAAACAAGTGTTGGCAAGGAACTAACAGTATATCTAAATGGTGTGGACTCTAGAGTGGAGGATGGTTTAGAGGTTATCTGTAATATGTGGAGGTCACTTAAGACATAGGTGTACATTCCTGATCTGTGGATTTGGCAGGGCATCTTAGAGTCCGCTATTTGTTTGCATCCTACATATTAAATGGCTGCTTACTTGGGGAAAAATAAAACATCAGTCTTCCCATTTACTTAAATCACAGTTCAGAGACTTCCCACTTTATTTATTCAAAACACATGTAAAAGGTAGTTTTAAAATGTCACAAAACAAATACTGAGGAATTTGCAAAATAAAACTGGAATTGAGAATCTGAGTCTTATTTCTAAATGTGGGTAACAAATGTAGGTGCCAAAAGCTATGATCTTTAACAACAACTGATACAATTCACAAGTAATAGGTATTTTTGCCTTCTAAAATTCCCTTTAAAAATAGTTACCTCTGTAATATTACTCTGTAATATTCTCAAGTTATATTTGAAATATGGCAGTCAAGATGGATAAAATATGGGTCGTTTTTCTCTGTATGGAATTTGAAAAAGCTTTTGCTCAGATGTCACAAGCCAAAACTCAGCTCTGAGCAAGAACAAATCATGGACAGTGGCAGAAACCTGATTTGGGAACAGGTGAAACAGAAGTGAAAATACTGGTTTCATTTTGGCACTGTCAGCCTTCTGCATCTGCTAGGTGAATGAATGTTACTGAGATCTGGACTCAAACTAATTTGTGCAGATTGCAATTGTTCTTTGCACTTAAACCCTGACCCAAAAGGTGTGCCTCTTCCTGTGGTAATATGATCAGCCTGGTAGATTCCAGGCTTTGACAACAAATTCCTGCAGTATAAATAGACAGATAACAGAAAGGATCATAATGAAATCCGCACTGCTGAAAGCAAAGTACCAAGTCCACGCAATTTGAAATCATATTAGAAGCCATGGAATGAAAAAGAATTAGTAAGCTTTTGGGGACCCTGTTACAAAAGAGATACTCCGCTGAGTTGTGCTGGTGTAGAGCAAACAAAACTTTTTTAAATATTTAGAGAAGATTGAGGCTGTTCCCTGAAAAACTGAAGCCAAAGTCTGAGCTGTTTGATATGAAGCAATTTTATTTGTGGCAGGTAGGAATTTGATTCCTTGCATTTCAGTTATGCAGTTTCCTTTTTTCTTATAGTGTAAGAAATAATATTACTTATGATGATGTGTTTTAATCTGTTAAAAGAAATATGTATAGCACTCATAATATAGAAACGCTTGTGTACCTTATAGCTGCCAGTTTTCTTAGGACTGTAGCCAAAGAGTTATCTTCCTGATTTCATGGCTCAAAACTACGGAAAATGTAGGTAAAGAGGCAGTTTTGTCACCTCTTTGATGCTACAAAGGTATGAAATTTTATTTTATTTTAT
>NW_009927055.1:332-3925 GCF_000696875.1 Nestor notabilis | reverse complement strand
CTTGTCCCCTGCCCTGGTCGGTGGCTGAGTGTGTGGTGTGCGTGTGCTTCATGAGGCATGTGGGAGGGACACGAATCTTCCCCAAACCTCATGTTTCGTTTCCCTTAAGCTTTATACAGCTGGAGAGTGTGTAATACCAGGGGAGCTGCCTTTGAATGCTCCTCTGCTGGTGATATAAGGTGTGGAGGGGGCCCAAATCAGCACATATGCAACAAACTCACCCAATGGGCTTTGTCCCCACTGTCCTGGTGTGGACGGTGCTCTGGGTGCTTCATTGCCTGCCTTTGCTTCACACTCTTTTTTTGTTTGTTTCTCAGCATGGGAGTTTGCACAGGTCAGCATTTATTATTGTCTGTGGTCTTCTGCCAAATTCCTTCTGCCTTTGCTCTTTCATGGCAGATAAGGCTGGGCTCTTACAAAATGCCTCTGAAGGGCCACTGGCTCTGGTGGTGCCTCCAGCCTTGTGCCTCTCCCCACAGGACACTGAGATGCTGCGGCTGTGGCTGGCCCAGCAGCTGCAGCAGTGAGGGCTGGGCTCTTGTGTTGCTGTTACTTTTTTAGATTTCATATGCACTAACCATCCTCCCTGCTAAATCCTTCAGGATGTGGATTTCATGGGCTTGCGTCCTTCTCTTTGGGTTCCTGAGATCAGCAGCAAGGCTGAAATGGAGACACCAAGCCTGGTCTAAAGCAACAACAAGGACCAGAAGCTCCCAGGGCTGATCTGGACTCTTGAGCGGTAGCCAAGCCTGTTAATATCTCCATCTCAAGCCTTCCTTGTTCTAAAACAGGGATGCTAAAGCCTCTTTGCCTGGGCGGGGGTGAATTTTTCTGCCCTTGCTAAGTGCCATAAAGGGCTCAGCCGGCTCACTGGGCAGTGTGCCCGAGACGGTGTCCAGAGCCACATTCTCGCAGGGCCTCTCACGCTGTTGTGGCTCTGCCCAGCTCCAGGCAGAGCTGCACGACTGCAGGAGTGGGGAGGAGGAGAGGGCTGCTCCCAGAAGTGGGGCTGTGGGAGTGAGTTACAGGTAGCTCTGACTGCATGTCAGCAGTGCCTGGGCTTGCCTCTCCAGCGTCAAAGCTGTATTGCTGCCTTCTACCAAAGCCAACACCTGACCTGCCAAGTGCTTCCCGCTGATTTCATGTCAGCATCACTCAGCTGATATCTGTAGCATGTCCCATCCTCCCAGCGCATGAGGAGGGCAGCGGGGAGGCTTGCCTGTCACCTTGCTGCAGAAACAGACTTGGCCATGAAGCAGAGGGTACAAGTATGTGGGTGCTGTGTCCAGGGGCTCTAATGCCCTGGAGATGGGGTTTATAAATCTTTTCCCTCCTCTTACTGGCAAGGGCTGTTTCTCAGAACAGAAAAAATGCACAAAACAATCTTGTGCTTCCTATCTAACCCTGTTAAACCTGGTTTTATTGCCCTGTTTTACTAAGGAGCCTTGCTAGGAAACCAAGAGGCAATTCCAAGTCATGATGGATAGGAACCTGTTTGCCTTTCTGGAGTTAAATGCACTCAGCTTAATACTTTGCAATAGCCAATAGAGACTGCCAATGCAGAAATCAAAAGACTTCCATTAACTCTTGGTGCCTTTGAAAACATACCTCTGGTAGTTTTGGATGATGAGCTTCCAGCCTCCTGCCTAATTATGGCTGATGGTATATTAGAGGAAATCAGATCTTAAGTCAGATCTCTCAGATACAATTCTGGGCAGCGGGCATGTTACCTTCACATGCGAGTGATACAATCCAGTCCTCTCCAGTTCGTGCCTGTATTTCTTCACAGTCAGGATCTTTGAGTTTGGGAGGATTCTTTTTATTCTGCTTTTTAAAGAGAAAACAGTTCAGAAGAACTAGGAGCAGGTGGCCACAGGCCAGTGCCCAGGCTCTGTCAGCAGCCCAGCTGGCTGGACTTAGGGGCCAGCTCTGCATCCCTACCTGCTGCTTGAATTGTTCAGTGCTGCAGCTTTCCCAGCTGTGAACCTGTGCCCGTCCCCATGTCATGGCAGCAGCATCAGGGGATGGCACTACTTGGTGCCTCCTCACTCTGAGTGTGGGTATTTTGGGACCATCAGATTTAGCAAGCATTTTTCTGTGGCTATTTTTTCTCTTCCATGTAATACAGAGAGAATATTCCTGATGTCTCAGACTTACGTAAGGCAGTTGGATGGTAAAGATTTAACTTCCAAAATAAATCAAAATGTGATGGCAGTTCCTCCATGAGACCCAAGAACCGTGAGCGATTTGAAAGGGAAAATGAATTAACAAAGCCAGTTCTGTCAAAACTGGAACCAAAACTGTATTATTCATTTAAGGGCAGTTTCACTTTTAAGAAGCTTAGTTTGTTTTAATAAGCCAGGATTGTGCTAGTAACACTACTAAGGAACTTATATTTAATGCTTTAATCTGTCCCATTCAAATGGCACAATTTGCACACTACCTGCCTTTACGTTAGCGCATACCCCAGCTAAATCCTCAATCCTGCAAATGAGGCGCTGCGCTCTGCCTCCTGTCTGATCGCATTTGGAGTGATTCTGTGGTTCATTCTGCCACACTGAGAAGGAAGTGGCTGAATCCTAATCGGTATTTGTCCTCAGCCGAGCTGTCCATGCCCAGGCCTTTGCTAGGTCACCAAAGTGCTGCCTAACTTTGAATGAGCTTGGTTAGGGCTTCCTCACCATCCCACTCATGTAGCAGGGATGACCCTTTTATGAGTATAAAGAGCTGTAACTGGAGCCCTGCTCAAATCTGTTTGGGAGTACAGGGTTTTTAACGATCACTGCCACTTGCTTCGTTAGGCAGGAAGCACCTATGTGCTCCACCACCTCCTCTGAGATAGAGCTATCAAACCAGCTCTGCTGAGACTCACTTGTGCTGGCAGTGCCTTTGGAACAGCCCCTGGGCAGAAGGTTGGGATTTCAGCTCCCTGAGATCGCATATGTACGTGGCTAATGGAGCATCCTATCCTCTCTTGTCAGCCTGCAGGCACAGATTGTTACGGGAAAAGCAGAGTTTTCACTGCACATTGTCCTCGACCGCAAAATAAGGCTGATTGATTGCCACACGCTGTTTTTCTCCAGTCATTCAGGTTTGGACTGTTTCACCTGCCTCTGCTTTTCCTTGTTATGTTTTTAAAAATAGAAAATGTCTGGGCAGCACAGAACAGGTTTCCTAGCAAAAGGGGAGCCGAACACTAAAGTGGGATGGCTACTGAAGTCAATCATATTCTAAGAGTTTTCTTTAGCATAATAACATAAAAGCGATGAGACAAAAATGCTTGCATTTAAAAGAAATTGAAAGAGGGAGGGCAAGTCTGACATGGCCTTTGTAAGCTGTGCAAAGACGGGCTCTCAATCCTCCTAAAACAGTTGGTGGAATGCTTGTATTTTTTGGAGGCTGGCATTTCAGATTGAGACCACTGTTTTGTTTCTTAACATTTATCTTTTTATAAACCAACACTTTCCCATGGAATCCAGGCCCTACCAGGTTACTGTAGCAAGAGTAACCTAACGGTTTCACCCATGGACGTTCATGACCAAGACCGGACACTTATCATTACAACAGCTACCAAATAGTTTGGAGGTGGGTGT
>NW_009927055.1:0-262 GCF_000696875.1 Nestor notabilis | reverse complement strand
ATGGAATATGGGGAGCTCTTGTGCCAGGGGCACCTTTCTCCAGCAGCGAGCACAGCTACCGGGCAACACTACGGGCAACCTGCGGAAACACTCTCCTGTTCGAAGTGCTTGTATTTTAGGTAGATGTGTAGCTCTCCAAGAGGCGGGTTTGCATGCGCCTTTGTTTTACATGCGGAAATTGTACTTTTGCATTTCAAGACGTTTATTAACGTTTGTATTTTATGCCGCGAAGCCAAATAAACCGTTTGATTTGTAGTTTGTG
>NW_009927054.1:3027-7469 GCF_000696875.1 Nestor notabilis | reverse complement strand
GACAAGATCAGGACTCGTCCCTGTGGCTGGTTTCCAAGGTTTTGCTGATCTTGTAGGTCTGGGGGTGGGAGGGTTTGTTTAAGATGTTGGTTTTTTTTTTTTGTTAAGGTGTTAAATCAAGCATGAGGTTGCTTCACCCAGGGCACATTCAAGGACATCTGACAGACACATGGACTTTTGTTTCCTGACTCTTGGTTTCTCCTCTGACATTTTCCCCCCACCAATCCCGACACCAAAGGACTCTTTGTACCCGCGGCTGCTTTGACGATTTCAGCTCGTTTCATACTGTGAACAAAAGACCCTCGGTCGCATTTTCAGCAGCAGGAGTTGTGTATTAACCTCCTCCCTCCCCTCGGAGCTGCAGGTCTTTCTCCCATGTCGGGGTGGATCCCACAAGACCCCCATCCTGGGTGCGGGGAGCCCTTCCATCTTGTGCTCCGAAGGGATGTGACGGGTGTTGTGCAGGGAATCGCTTGGGCTGGGGAGAGATGGTGCCAGCAAGGGAGCAGCTCCGCACCCCACTGAGCCACCCTCTCTCCTCAGCAACCTGCTTCCAGAATAAGCTATTCACCCCCTTTTTCTTCCTTTTCCCCTTTAGTTATTGTTGGTTTTAACTGCTAGCTGTGCTTTTCTACAGGGCACAGAGAAATGTCTTCCTTTGCTCCCGTGCTCCGGCCAGTGACTCCTGGGGGTAAGGTCAGAGCCGGGGGGATGCACAGGCATTGGGCCATGCTCTTGTGCCCGGTCGGGTGTCGTATCCCTGTTTTTGGAGGGGCTGCTTGCCAGCGGATGTGCAGTTACAGAGGTGCAGAGGGAATGAGGTTTCCAGGGTGGCTGGAGCAGCCCAAAAATACTCCTCTGGGAATAGCAGATGCTCTGTGGAAAGCAAAGGACTCCCCTTAAAGTGCTTCGGGCTGGCCCTGAGGCTGCCGTGGCTGAAGGGGTTGGGGGTGCTGAGCACCCCGAGGTGCTATTCTGGTGGGTGAGCGGCTGAGCTGGCGGCAGCACCCATGGGCTACAGTGTAGGGGAGCAGCCAGGGGGATCTTGGGATGTGAGGCTTTGGGATGTGGGAGGGTTTGGGGTCAGCAGCAGCACCAGGGCAGTGCAGGGTGTGATGGGTTGGCCAGGGAGAGCTGAGCATGCGTGTTCATGTGTGTGTTTGTGTCCATGTTCATGTGTGTCCATTGTATGCATGGCGCTGCCCTTTCCTCAGAGCTTTGGGGCAGGAGGAAATGCAGCCAGGGAAGCATTTGGGATGTTGCATCAGGATGAGGCCATTGGCTGGTTGCTGCTGCGTGGGGCTGGATCGGATGCTCAGAGCCCGGCTGGCTCCAGCTCCTCCGTGCACCCTCTGCACCAAGCCCGAGCAGCAAACCCGCTCCCCAACACAGGTCGTGCCACTGTCGCCGTGTCCCACCGTGAGGGAGGGTGTCCCCTTCGTTAGCAACCTCTTTTCCCTTCCCATCCACTGCTTTGAGCTTTATACTTTGAAAAAGCAGCCTCAGTCCATCGTGTGCACAGGTGGAGGCTTTGGGAGCTTGCTTTGGGGTCTTCAGCTGAGGACAGTCACTGTCTCTGGAGGGGGAAAGTTCTCCTTTTAATTTTAAGACTGCTGACAGCAATACTATGCAATATATGTTTTTTGTTTCAGGGAGGTGTGCGTGAGTTATCTTGGGAGATGATGATCTTGGGTGTTGATGGAGTTTGGGGCAGGGACTGTCTTTTCTTGCCCTTCCACCGAGTGGCATTTGTGGGTCAGGGAGGGTGGTTTTTCCCCTCTCCATCCCCCCAAAAACTGCCTCGCACTTGCGATCTCCCCTCTCCTCCCGGTCCCACCGTGCGGGGTGGTGGTGAGGGGACAATCCCCTCGGGCACCGGGACGCCCTGGAGAGGCCTCCTTTAAAGCAAGACAAAACAAAATCCATCTTGATTGTACATTACTTTTTATAGCTTATTTTGTTTTATCAGTTGTAGATAATTCCTTGTTGTCTTACATTAAGAAATACTTGAATGCTGTACAGTGTGCGATGCCTCGAGCTGGTGTTGTGAAAGCTATTGGTGGTGCTGCACGCCACAGCCTGGGTTCTTCTTGGTTTTAAAAATCACCATGGGAAGGGGATGGCAGGGGGGGATGGCTTTCTTGTCTGTTCCCCCCACCCCCCCATGCCTTTGTTGGCAAACTGAGCTTCCCCCTCTTCCCATGTGTGAAATCTCTTAGATCTATATATACACCCACTGCTCTGAAGGCTGGTGTGTGGCCGGGGTGACCTGTGCATGTGGGAGCTTGTCCCCATGGGTGTTCTGCTGGTGTGCTGGCATCGAGGGGATGGACATCCTGGGAGCGTCCAAGCTGGTTGCTCAGCCCAGGTTTGGTGTCGTGTTTTGGCTCCGGGGTTCAGTCTGGTGGTGGAGGCAGCGCACGTGGAGGGACCCATGTGGCCAGGATGGTGAGCTCCGGTGTGCATGGCAGGGTCTGTGTGTTGATGGAGAATGTGAAATGCCTCTAGAGCCAGGGGATGGACTCTGGAAAAACACCTTGATGAACCCATGGGTGCCTTGCGCTGCACTGGGCTGGTTGGTGAGATGCTTGTGCCAGGGCCACACATCCCCTCCCTGCCACCAGCACTTCTCGGGGTGCTTCCAGACAGATGCTCCCCGACCCGTGGTCCAGCACCAGCTAATCCTTCTCACCACCACCGTTGTTCCTCCTCTTCCTCTTTCGAAGCTTTCCCCCACCCCCCTTCCCCCATAGAGCATCTGTCTTGGAAACCAACTTCAAAAAGATTATTATTATTATTTCTTTTTTAGGCTGGAAATTTTAAGCGTTTTGGCTTCCTCTCCTTCCCCCCCCGCCCTTCCTTCAGCCAACTAACTCCACTTAGAACTGGTTAGAAACGTTTACTGTGAAGCTAACTTTGTTTTTATCAGAACAGGAGAAACTTTCTCTACTTTACAATTGAAGAAGACTGCCAAAGCTGGTTTGACAAGAGTCATGTTAACGCACTGTTGGTTTGTACCACAGCAGCCCCTGCTCGGGGGCTGGCTGCAACATCAAACTGCAACGGGGAAAAGAAACCCACAAAAAACCACAAAAAAAATTAAAAACCAAGAAAACAAAAAAGGAAAAAAAAAGACAAAACCATAAAAACAAGCACTTTACTGTATGTACCAGGTGAACTGATACAGCTGAATTGAAGTTTTCCTTTATAACAATTGTTGATTCCAGAATTTTGTATTCTGTTTTGTAAGAATTTAATAAAAATGCATTGACATGTATGTGGTGGGGCTGTGGCTGCCGGGGGCAGTGGGGGGATACCAACATCCATCCCAAGGGCTCTGCCCACTGTTGTCCTTCTGCGTCTCCACCAGCTTAGTCCCAGTCCGCTGCTGGTCCCGAGGCTGGGGTCAGGCAGGGCTGGAGCTGGTTGGGATGCCAGGAATAGGGCTGGCAGCGGCTCAGGCCCTGACTCACTGTTCCCAGTGGGGTGGTGTAAGCTCCACACGGGCACTGGAGGGTCACTGCTCCTGCTGCACTGCCACCTCTCCGAGCCATTCCCAGCCATCTGTCAGGATGTGGAGGGGGAAAACTGGAGCAAGAGGAAAGTAAGTGTGTGGTGGGATGGGAATGGGATATGGGAAGCAGCAGGAACTGGTGATGGGGAGTAGGGCTGTACTGAGCCCTATTGTGCTTTCTCCTATGGGTTGGGAAGACAGTGTTGAGAGGTTTTTTTTAATCTACTTTAATTTTTAAGGTGTCTTCTGTCCCAGTGTGTGAGTTTTCCAGTCCTGTGCCATGCTGTGACCCTCTGGATGCCATCACTGTGGCTGCAGGGAGCACCCTGCCTGGTGGTGTCCTGGCAGCCTCTGCTCCATGGCACCCCCAGTTGTGAGGATGGGGCTACTCCTGGCTCTGCACACAGGCCAGTGTGGCTCTGAGCTGAGGAAGCCCCACAGTGGCCAAGAAGTCCACTTGATAAATAGTGCAGCTGCTTCCTGCAGCATCTGCGTCTGGACGGGGCTGCTCCAGAATGGCCCGTGGTGGAACCAGAGCTGAGGTGCCCTGGATGCAGAGGATGAGAAGCAGCACGACCCACCCCACTGAGCTCTTTCTCCCTCTGCTGAGCAAAGCTATTGCTTCTCCTGTGCCTGAGGCCACCACGTTGCAACCATGGACATCATAGGAACAGGCAGTTCTTGGCTCTCCTTTTATTCTCCCCGTGTGTATCCTGCTGTCCTTCCCCTTTTGCATGTTGTCTCACCTGTCCTTGGGCTCTCAGCTAACTGCAGCAGAAGCCCCTCTTCTTGCCCTTTGCTCATGGCCTATCCTGCTCATGATCTACCTTCCAAGATTGTAGAATCATGAAATGTTTTGGATTGTGTTGGAAGGGACCTTAAAGCTCCTCCAGCTCCAACCGCTGCCCCGGGCAGGGACACCTTCTAC
>NW_009927054.1:0-2705 GCF_000696875.1 Nestor notabilis | reverse complement strand
CTCGCAGCAGCTCCGGGGCCTCCTCTGGCCTCGCTCCAGCAGCTCCATGTCCCTGTGGTGCTGTTCCCCAGAGCTGGATCAGGGCTGCAGGGGGGGGTCTCCCCAGAGCTCCTCAGGGCTGCTCCATCCAGTCTCCCCCCAGCCTGTGTTTGTGCTTGGGATTGCCCTGACCTGGGCGCAGGACCTTTCACCAGCCTTGTTGAGCTTCACGATGTTCACTCGGGTCCACATCTCCAGCCTGTCAAGGTTCCTGTCAAAGACGCTGTCTGGACCCAGTGTGTCAAAGGGAGCTTTGCTGTGGAGGATAGTTTAGTTTTGGATCTCTGTAAAATTGCTTTATATGGTCCCTCTTTCCCCCTATCCCTTGTCACACCACACCGAGAAAGCACCTGGTAGTTGGAAACCATCTCGGAGCACGTGCAGAGAAGAGCAGCTCCGAAAATAACCCAGCGCAGGGTTAAAATAACCTGCGCTGCTCTGGTGCTGGAGCATCAGCCCAAAATAGGCTCTCCTGCTAGGAGAAGTGCTATAAATAAGTCTGTGTTGATTTGCATTGAAGAAAAGCCCCACAGCAGGAGCAGCAGCAATGCCACCCATGCTGGCCTGATGGCACCACGACAGTAAAGGGGCCACCGCGGAGCCACCAGGGTGGCCTGGTTGATGTAGCCGGTCAGTGGGGCTTTGGGTGATGTGGTGGCTTGTTCTCCTGTCCTCAGGGGGAATGGCTTTAACCTGCCAGAGGGGAGATTGAGATGAGCTCTGAGGCAGAAGCTCTTCCCTGGGAGGGTGCTGAGGCGCTGGCACAGGGTGCCCAGAGAAGCTGTGGCTGCCCCATCCCTGGCAGTGTTCAAGGCCAGGTTGGACACAGGGGCTTGGAGCAACCTGCTCTAGTGGAAGGTGTCCCTGCCCGTGGCAGGGCTTGGAGCTGGAGGAGCTTTAAGGTCCCTTCCAACCCAAACCAGGCTGGGATTCTATGAATTCCCATTAGGCCTCAGGCAAGGAGCTGGATGCTGGGCACTCCCCGGCTGCACCAGGAGCTCGGGTTGCCTGGCAAAGGCAGGAAGTGGCACATAGAGATCCAGATGGTCGGGTACTCCTGGCTGATCTTTTGGAACACAACTGTTGTGCAGCTGGGGGAACCCACACAGAACTGAGGCCAGGATGGAAATTCACTGATGACTAAAGCCACACACCTTATGACCCTATAAAGAGTGGTCCCAAGAGAGGACCCTTTGAGCTCCTTGTTTACCTGGGCTGTTAGTTCTGCTCACTGATACTCAACCCTCTGAGGAATGATGAGAAGCTGACAGACTTTCACTGACCCGAGGGAATTTTTTTAACAGGATCCTTTATATATCATAGAATCAAAGACTAAGGATAAAACTAGATCCAGCTGCAGGAGTTTAGAAAGTGAGGGGGGTCCAAACTAAACCTCAGTACTCACCAGGAGGGTCTCCCTTACTTTGTGCCTCCAGCCTCTGTTATCAGACATCTTTAGCTCAATTTAACCTTGATGTTCCTCTGTGTGCTTCATCCACGTAAGAACAGAGTGAACCTTGCCATCAAATTCTTGACTCATGCCTTTATAAATCATATTAACACTGCTCTTGCTAATACCTTTGATGGTCATCCTTTGAGCGACCCTAAACCACTCATCTTTTCACAACGGACCCTCCCGGCAGCAGTCCTGGACCTGAAGGACGTTGGGACCAACCAGCCGGTACCCACCTGCCCTAGGATGAGGCTCCAGGCCACCCCTGCAGAGACCCAGTGTCCCACCGCCCATGTGGGTGCATTCAGCAGCCTTTAGCTCCCTCTAATGTTCACGGCCCGAACGAAACACCCAAACCGGACTGAGCAGGGACCGGGCAGGCGACCAGCTACGACGTTTGTGAGTAAAAACCGGGATGCCGAACTGCACGGAAGCAGCTTGGCCAGCAAGGGGGGGGTGTGATGTGCAAAGCAAACGGCATGAACGACAAAAGGATGCAGCGTTTTTAAAAGAGAAACCGTCTGTATTTAATGCTCAGTTGTTACTGAGATTTCGTGGAAGAAGAGCTGTTCCTCTCAAGGCTTCTCCTCATTCCTGCAGGCAGAAACCAGATTCCAGAAGGGACTAGTAGGACAGCCAGCTCTGAACTCCCCAGGGCTGTGGCTACAAGGAGTTTCCCAACCTCCTCCATGAGAAGTGTAACACAGCTTTAGTAACTGCAGCAGCAACCTGCCAGCACGGAAGGCAGCAGACAGGTATTTGATAACACGATACAAAACCAGGTCGGAAGCTCTCGAACAGAACCGGTGGTGTAGCAATGCCGCTGCGCTGTGCCACGGTGGCCACAGCGGCTGACGGGTGAGGTCCCTCAGCTATACAAGCGTGGGGAAGCTTTGAATCACTGTCACCAGCCCGTCTTCGTGTTACAAACTGTTACACGAGGGCACAGAAAACAAGGGGCAGACAGGACATCTCCTCACGGAACATGTTCGAACCAAGGCTCGCTCCCAGCTGCATGTGCACGCACCTCCAGGGGCTGAACAGAGACCAGGGGGACGGAAAACAGAGAAAGGGGGACTGTAATTACCCTGCGAAGAATAAATCCCGTTAACGGTTCAGTTACTGAGATCAGAGCCTCTCAATTAACCTGCTGCTTCCCAGCCTGCTCCTGCCTCCCTGCGCCGCTCTCCACCTCTCGCTGCCTGGCCGGGAG
>NW_009927053.1:610-818 GCF_000696875.1 Nestor notabilis | reverse complement strand
CACCCGGCAGGGCCGGTAACCACCAGCCCCTACCAGGAAGCATCAGCCCGTGGAATTCTCCGCATTCTTTGGCTTTCCCTGCATGTTTTCTGAGCACACTTAATAAACTGGCACCCAGGCGGCATGCTGCCGACCCGCTCCCCACCTTGGCGGGCTCCGGTCTCTTCCCTGGGCTCCCTCTGGCATCATCAGGGCTCTTTCACCCACC
>NW_009927053.1:0-206 GCF_000696875.1 Nestor notabilis | reverse complement strand
CGCCCGGCAGTGGGGCGGGTAATGGAGTCGGCGGAAGTAAACAGGCACCAGGAACGGCACCCCAGAGCCCTGCCTCACATGGCCGGATCGGCCCAGCTCCGCTTTGCCAGCCTGGCTCAGGCTTTAAGAGAGATGTGGAGAACCGAGCAGCCCTAAGTGCTGCAGGCATGGCCTGAGTGTGCCAGGAGGTGTTTTATGGGCGAGCA
>NW_009927052.1:0-2128 GCF_000696875.1 Nestor notabilis | reverse complement strand
GGCCGGCGCAGTGCTGCCTGGGAACGTTGTGCTGGCACCTCCATCCCTTGCCAGTGCTGCTGCTGGGACCTCCAGGCTCCCCCCAGTAATGACAGTGGCAAAGCCACCAGGTTGTCACCTCCCTACCATAGAGTCCCATAGGGGGATGCTGGGGGTCTCAGTAGCGGGAACCCACTGGGGTTCCTGCCACAGTCCTGCCAGCCCCTTTGGATGGCTTGGGACAACACGGCCAGCATCATCCCTGCTATGGCATGGCCACCTCACAGGACATCCCTGGGGACATCCTTGTCCCCTGCCAGCAGCAGTGGCACGGTGATGTGAGGTCTGCCCTATTTTAAAGCCATGTGAGATAATGCCCACACTCCCAGAGCACAGCCATCCTCTGATCCCACCAGCCAGGGAGGGGGGCGATGATGGGGAATGCGGCCATCGAGGTGACACTCAGACCAGTGGCATCATCAGCTGTATCCGAGCCTCAAAATAAACCCAGTAGTGGGACAGTGAGAGGCTGATGTGGGCCAGGGACATGGCCCGGCAGCCTTGTCCTCACCCAGTGCTTGGGGACACCACCATGAGGAAGGCCAGCACAGCTTTGCTGCAGGACCCGGCTGCAGTGGTGACACTGAGGTCTCACCTCTGCCTCAGTGCCTCTTGGAGGTGACATGGCCACCCCTCTGGTGTGGCTCAGTGATCAGGCACACCCTGACAGTGCAGCATGCTTGCTATGCAAGGGTGTCCCCATATGGCCAGGCATACCCCAAGAGCATGGCACATGTCCCTGTATGACCATGTGCACCCAACAGCATGTCACACACGTCCATGCACACCCTGACAGCATGTGAGTGTCCCCATAGGACCATGCACACCCAACAGTGTGCCACATGTGCCCTGTATGACCATGCACACCCTGATGGCTTGGCATGTGTCCTCATACAATCATGCACACGCAAACAGCGTGGCACACGTCCCTGTATGACCACACACACCTGATAGCATGTCATGTACCACCATGCACACACTGACAGCATGACGTGTCCCCTGTACAACCATGCAGACCCTGATGGCATGGCGTGTGTCTCCCTATGACCACGCACACGTGGTGACATGGCACGTCTCTGTATGACCACACAGCCCCCGACGGTGCAGTACTCATTCCTGTGTGCGTGTGAACACCCAACAGCATGGCATGTGTTCCTGTATGACCACGGACACCCAAGGATATGCCACTCATCCCTGTACAAGAATGCACACCTGATGGCATGTCCCTGTACAACCATGCACACCCCAACAGTGCAGTACCTGTCCCTGGGCACCAAAAAGCATGGCACATGTCCCTGTACCACCATGCACACCTGATGGCATAGCACCTGTCCCCCACATGAGCATGTACATCCGTGTCCCTGTATGACCACACACACCCCAACAGCACAGCACCCATCTCTGTGCAAGTATGAACACCCAACAGTGTGGCACACGTCCCTGTATGACCATGGGCAGCCAAGGACATATCACCCATCCCTGTACAACTGCTCACCCCCCAGCAGTGCAGCACCTGAACCTGGGTGAGTGTGAACACCCCAACGGCACGGCATCTGCCCACATGTGACCATGCGCACCCTGACGATGTGGCACATGTCCATCCCCACACCATCACATGCGCCTGACAGCATGGTGCCTGTCCCTGGGTGAGTGTGAACACCCCACAGCGCAGCTTGTACAAGCCCTCCCAGGGGTCCTGGGGGACATTGCAGGGCCAGGGGAGGAGATGGACACAACTGCTGTCCCAGTCCCCAGGTGGCACCAGGGTCCCTATCCCTCGGGGAACCCACAGCAGGGTTTTTCCCCCCCCCCCCCCCCCCCCCCCCCCCCCGATGGACACCCCAACCTGTGGCACAAGAGCTGGGGAAGACACGGAGGGGCGTACGTGATCCTTTCTTCGAGGATCACCCCCCTTCCCCAAACCTGGACGCACGGATACTTGAGGAGGAAACAAAGCACAAGGGGATTTGGAGGTGGATACGGAGGGTCCCCCATGCTGCCAGCCAGGACCCCCCCATTCTCCAGGACCCCTGGCTGTGGGACCTGCCTCACCACAGGGAAATATGATGTGTGGGGGGAGAGACGGGAC
>NW_009927051.1:0-7231 GCF_000696875.1 Nestor notabilis | reverse complement strand
CCCATGGCCATCCCCGGCGCTGTCCAGTCAGGGGACACATCCTCCGGGCAGGGTGCTGTGCTCCAGCCCCAGCAGCACGGTGCCCTGAAGCAAGTGGAGAGGAGCATCCCCATCTCCTGGCATCAGCCCCAGCAGCTTGGGGGTCCCAGGGACCCTTCATCCTACGATGGTGGTCTCTGCTTTGGGGCCCTTCACCCCTAGGGTGGTGGTCTTTGGGACCACACTTAAGGGATGGCAGTACACCTTCTGCCTGCTTCCTTCAGGGCACCTAAGGGCAGGAGCAGACTGGGGTTGCCACACCAGAGTCATCCAGGGAGTGAAGAGGAGAGCAGATGTGTGCATGCAAGGCTGGGAAAGCTTCCCCCTAATCCCTCCCCTGGGCACTGCCCACCACTCGCGAATGGCAACTGGCACCCCTCAGGAGCAAAACCTTGTGAGAAACCTCCCCTCCAAGGCACTAACTGCCCTGCCAGCCCTGCAGAAAGCTCGGGCATTGAAGACTGTGATAAGGATCTTCCTCTGTCTTTTCGGATGTAGGTGCTGCCCTGGGGGACACTGGCAGCCAGGCACAGGCTCTGCCGGAGCCAGGATGCTGCAGCTCCGACTCGACTGGCTGTGGCACCTCCAGCGCTGCACACGTGTATACATTAACCTGCAATGAGCTTGGGAGCTTCCCGGGGGTTATGCTCGTGCCACGAAGCTTCAGATCTTAATGGCTGCTCCAAGGCAAGCCCTGTCCGTCCCCAGAACATCTGCAGCCCCAGCAAAAGGCAGGATTCAGGGTCTAGGTCTGCAGCGATCTTTCTTCATCTTTCTCTTGCTTGTCCAAATTTGTCTATGCCCATCCTTGGACCAAGAGCACTCAGAGATCCCCTCCATCGCCGCTGTCCCCACTGCTGCTGGTGCACACCAGCACCACCAGCACGGCCAGGGTAAGTGAAGCAGCCGGTTCTCTCTGGGTGACTCATGCTGAAATACATGACGTTCACCACAGTTGAGGGCTTTTGGCTTGGATGAGAAAAACATCAGGGCGTAAGAAAGTTTCTTTATGAGTTCCTCTTAAAACACTGGAGGGACTTCTCCTCCCACTTGCTCACACTCTACTTTTTGGGGAGAAAAGTAGCATCTTTTAATAAAAAAAAATCCTTTTGATCATTTATAACATGGAAAACAGACAATTAAGCAAAAAGTTTTGCCTTGATTTATATATAAAAAAAGGAAACGAAGGCCATCTGGGTCCATCTCAAACATCTCCCAGCTTTACACAGCTGCTCCAGCCTTCATGGCCGAAGGAACCACGCTGTGCCCACTTGCCCAAGGGGCCATGCCATGACCATACTGGGCAGCGCTGCCCGTGCTGGTGCAGTGATCCCGGCAGCCCGGCGTGGTTTCACTGCTGCGTTTGCTCGCAGGGTTATCTGCTCCGGAGCTGGTGTTGGTTTTGGCACGCAGCGCCGGGACCACACCTACTATTTAAATACCACAGCCAAGGGCTCGGAGGGGAAAGGGAAAGAAAAAAAAAAAAGGAAAGAAAGAAAACGAATATGAAATATTTGTTGCGGTTTGGAGATACGCACACACACATGCACACACAACACAAACACACCAGCCCAGCTCCGGGTCGCTGGCAGCTGAGGAAGGAAGACTCTGGCTAAGATTGTCTTCAAACCCATGCTGGCGGGAGGGAAACCCTTTGGGCCAAAATTAGTCCCTGCTGCATGCCAAGCCAGAGCCTGCTCTTGCCCGGGCTGGGGAACCCGGGGCAGCCCCGGTGGCACAGCCAGGGCCAGGGAGCCACGCCAGCGCTTCCCGGGTGGCTGCCCTCTCACCAGGCTGAGAGGAAAAGTTGGAGAAGGGGTGTCAGAGGTGGAAATCCCCAGGGAGGCAGCCGTGGTGGGGATGGGAGGGTGTCCCCTCTGCAACACGCTGGAATAGCAGGTCCTAGAGATGCCCATTGGGGTGGCAGTGCTCACAGTGGGGCTGGAGTGGTGAGAACAGAGACAGGCAGCACTGCCCCTTGGTGCTGGCATGGTATAAATGGGCACCCAGCAACTAAGGATGGTCTGGGGCTGGAAATGGGGATGGTTATCCCATGGGAGCAGGTACTCCAGATACCCCCTTGCCTTTGTGACTAAGGGGCATCTGGGATGGGCTTGTTGACATTGTGACCTTATCAGTGCCACTGGCACAGTGGTGGATGGGAAGTGGTGTCATTTACCCCCTGTTCCTGCTCAGCTCACCCCACTGGGGCAGGTCCCGCACCCCCTTTCCCAGTGTTGGCCCTGAAAAGGTGGCAGCTGCCATGAAACAGCAGCAGGGTGTCCCAAGGGGCGCTGGGTGTTGTGCTGTGCCAAGCCGTGCCATACAACGAGGCCTGCCGAGGCGGCTGAGCAGGTGGATTACCACCACCTTCCTTTCCCCAGGCTCCTTCCTGGAGAAGTTTTCCCGATGATCTCACTGGATGCACATTTCCAAATCGTTTGGTTGATTGTTTCATCATCGGAGGTCAATTAAAGAGAAGGCAAGTTCCTGTCGCCCCACTCTGAACCCCTTCACTGCCAGAGCCCCAGAACAAAGGGAGGAATTGGGCTTGGGCTCAGCCAGCTTGGATTCCCATTTGATTATTTCCAACAAGGGAGCAAATCTATTTTGGAGCCGGTATTCCCAGGGGATGAGCTCACCAGCACAGAGCATGAGCAGGGTTGGGAGAAAAAAAAAAAAATACAGCCTTTTGTAATATGTTGCAAGCCTATTTACTACCAGGATAATTAAATGCCACTTCCTGGAGCAGAACGAAGCAGATTTATGTAATGATGGCACAAATGGATTTGATCCCAATGCGAGGCAGCCACTGCCAAACGTGTTTGTGTGTGTTGCAGGTGGGAGGATGCACTTCCATGGGCTGCATGTGTGCAACTGCACTGTGGCATCCATGTGTGGATCCTGTGATCTGGGTCTGGTGTCCCATGCTGGAGTGGGTGGCCTTGGTGCAGTGCGTGTCCTGGGGGCTCTGGATGCCAAGAGGGCAACTCTTTTGTGCAATGCTCTACAGTGTGTGGTTTACACCTGTGAGGTGGCTGCGGGCTGCATGGGAGGAATAACAAAATCAGATGTCCTGGAAAACAGCTTCCACACAGAGCAGGATGGCTTCCCGGCTCCCTGCGTGTCCTGCTGTCCCTGGTGCTGTCCCCCACTGCCTCATGCCAGGGCTGTGTCCCCATGGGTGTCAGTGACTCATGTCACAGCCCGTTTGCTCAGCCCCACACCACAGCTCCCATAGGACAGTCATTCCCAAGCTGGGGTGGCAGTGCCACGTGTACCATGGCCACACCGGCGCCCAGCCTCTCGGGCCAGCTGGGCTTTCTCCAGGCTGGAAAATAGCACGAACCTGCGTGGAGCAGGGCTGACCATCACTTTCCCTGCCTCTGTGCAGGGCAAAGGAGGTTTTCCCCACCCACTGAGAGTGTGAGTTCATTGGAGGCTGAATACCTTAGAGTATGACCAGGAAGGAGGGATGGAGGCTGCTCAGAAAAGAGTGGTGGATTTTACCTGAATTAGTTGAAACTTTAGTGGTCAAATTGCTCATACATGATGTACAGCTGTCAGTCCCCAGTGCACAAGAGAAGGGTTTTAATGTGCACATCCCCTGTGCTACACAGCCGTACCATGATGCCCACTGTGAAACTCTCCATACGCCTGCTGGCACTGTGTCTTGGGTTGTTTATTTTTAAAGATAAACCAGAGATGCTGGGAAAAATACCCTGCATTCCTCCTGGCCTTCCCTGCTGGTCACAAGGAAACAGAAACCAGCAATTACTCCTTTTACCCCTGGAGGTGATGGGGTGGCACAGGTCTTCTCCAGTGCTGGTACAGGTGGCAGCCAAAATGAATGCCTCCTACAACCATGGTCCAGACCTGGCTCCTGTTGATGGAGCCATGGGATATCACCGGGCCAAGGGGCAGGATGTGGCCCTGGGCTGGCACGTGAGCACACGTATTCACACGTGAGGCCACTGCTGCGAGGGCTGGCGGGACCCCTTGTGCATGTTGTGCTGCCAATGGCGGCTCCGGCATGTTGCAGGTTGGGACATCTCTCGGCACCGTGCCGGGTGTGATGTCTCCTCCAAGCAGGGGGATATCCCATCCGTCCATCGCAGTGCCGGACCCTGTGGCTCTGTGCAGAGCCTGGTGCTTTCAGCTTTCCTGAACCAGTGAAAGTTAAGCAGTGGAGGAAAAACGTTGCTGTGTGTTATAGAGGAAGAGAGGTAAAAAGGGCAGGAAATTTGCACCATGTCCATTTCCCCTTGGCCCCCGGCCGCTGCTCATTCCGGATTCGGGATTTGCGTAGGCAGAGTTAAAAATAACAGGGGTATATAAAGAAGGACGGCAAGGGCTGCGCTGGACCCGCAGCCGCCAGGGCACAGCCAGGCAGCAGGCAGAGATCAAAGCAGGATGCGGTCCAGGCTGTGCAGAGGGGCCGGGAGCGCGTGTGGGGTCTGCGGGGTGTCGCGGTGCAGGGGGTCAGAGTGCCCAGCTCAGCCGGCAGCCTCCATGGGAGATGGGGCCATTTATGTTCCTATAAGCAAAGACATCACTACCAAGCCCTGCCCTTCTGTAGCATTTACTCCACAGTGACATTCCTTGGGAAGGTCCTGACCCAGCTCCCCTGGCTGGAATGAAGTGTGGGGAGCCTGGATGTGGTCCCTAGCCAGAGCACCCCATCCTAGAGTCAAGCTCCCTGCCAATGCTGCCAGGGCTCTGCCTGCCCCACTGCGTTCTCGGCAGCCCTGGACCTCGGCGGCGCATCCCAGTGCTCCCCAGGCCTGGGGTAGGCAGGGCGGACACAGCAGCTCAATCGGCCGGTGCAAACGAATCTGCCCTCTGTGCCCTGATAACATTGTGTTTGTTGCAGAGCGGGAAGAGCCTGCCAGCACACGATAAGAGCAGATGACTTTACTCTGGACCTGCTCCGGATTGAATTATGCTTTAATTTCATTTTCAGTTCCTCTTTTCTTTTCAGGAGGGGAAGGGGACTTTGGGGGGATATGGGTAGGTGTGGGGGCTCCCAGACCCTTCTCCAGGCAGGCCAGACCCATGTAGAGGAGGAGACAGAGAGTAAAACCCAGCCAGATCCACTTTCTGCTCTCAGGGACTTAGTCCTGGAAGGTCACAACAGCTTAGGGTGTCCTGCTGCATGAGATCTCATGGCACCTACCTATGGGGTCCCCTGCAGAGCTTTTGGGGCATGGGTTTTGCTTCCCATTGAAGCAGAAGCTCTCCCATTGAAGCAGAAGGATGTGGTGCCATGGCTGTTGTTGAAAGGGCTCATGGTTCCCATCGGAGAGGGGGCAGCAGAGATACCCCAAAGGAGAGTCCCTGGGTTCATCCAGGCCTCCAGCTCCAACTGATCCAACTGCTCCAACAGCGGGGGATGCAGTGTGGGTGGTTTTCAGTCCCTGGTGTTTTGTGGTGTGGGGAACTCCTCTGGGTCTTCTGGGGACCCCACAGAGCAACCCAGGCACTGTGACATCTGCAGTGTCACAGGGCATCAGCCCCTTGCTTGCCCCATGTGTGCTGTGGGGAGGGTGCTGCAGCATCGTTGCAGCATGTTCTGATGCTCTTGTTGCTGATGTTGCTGATGTTCTTGGCTTGATGGAGCCACCTCCAGCACACCACACCGGGCATCGCATGCTCCTCTCCTGCCAGAGGAGGATAACCAAGAGCAGGGATAACCATTAAACTCTTTCCTCTTGGCCTTGCCTGGGTGGGCAGCACTTCCCACTGTTTGCTCTCCTGCTGGACCGCTGTTTGATCTTCTGGGATGCCAGCAACTTTACAGCCTCTTGTAGTGGCACGGGAGATAATCTGCATTTCCTAAATGGGCTTCTGTCAACAGCGGGCTGAGCATGCACCAGCTGCTCCTGCTACCTCCCTCTTGGCTCAGAGCAGGCTCCTGCGGCTGGGCTGTGGCTGGGATCCCCCCGTGCCCACCTCATGGCTCACAGCAGGCAAGCCCCCCTGGCGCTGCCCTCCCTGGCTCCCTGCGCGGCCAGTGCTGGCAGGGCTTGTGTTCGTGCAGTGCCTGGCGTGGTGCCGCTCCCCTCCGTGCCAGCCCTCCCACCATAGCATCAGCAATAAGAGTTTCCTGGGGAATATCCCACATTTGCAAGAAATATTGGCTGTAAAAATGAACCCGATCTGCTGGCAACGCCTCTCTTAAAATAAGCCAGTGCTGCACCGGAGCAGGCACCAAAACTGCCTGGAAAAGGGGAAAACCAAGTGCAATTAGTGATTGTCTCCTGTGGCATCTGCTCTCACTTATCTATAAAAGTTTGGGGCAGGAACTGCCTTCTGATTAATCATTATTTGGCCAAGAAACAAATAATGGGATTAACTGGTGACTTAAATAAGCTACTCTTGGGGCCAGGCTAAAAGGGATTTCAAGTGATGCCTTCGTGCTTTTTCCCCACTTCGGAGGTGACTTTTTCCAAGGAAGGGCTGGGCAACCCATGTGTTTTGACCCACTGGATAGCATTAATAAACACACTCCTTCACCAGCAGCTGGGCACGCAGGGCCCAGGCAGCGGCCCAGCGTGTGCTCTGGAAACCAGGGCAGGGATTCTTGGTAAACGGGGGAAGACTTGAATCGTTGTTGTTCCACTGGATTACTGAAGTAATTTATTGCAATGCTCCACCCTTATAATTAAAGCGCGGTGATGAAAGCAACTGGTAGAGTAGCTTTGGATCCAGAAGTGGCATGTGCATGTGCGCGCACCTCACCTCTGGTGTTTATATTTGGGTTTTTTTTGAACCAACTCCTAGCTTCTGAATAGCACAGGCAGCAGCCCCAGTTCTTAGAAAGGTATCTGGAGATGGAAAGCCCCAGAAAGTGAGGAGACAGGCCCTGGGAGATAAGGGCCATTGCCTCTTGACAAACGCAACAGTAGCAGGGCCATTCGTGGTACTGGCTGGCTGGGGGCCAAGTGGAGAATGTCTTGCTGTGAGCTAGACAGGGTGGCAAGACAGCCCCCGGGGAGGCCTTCATAGCACCCTGGGTCTCCATTCCATGTCTTGTCATGCCGGCATGGAGGAGAGCACCTGAATGTCTCCTGTGAGGTGTGCCGTCCCGATTCCGTTGTGTCCCCCACTGTGGAAAGCCTTTGGGTGGACAGCACTGTCCCAGGGGCAACGTGGGGTGAGAGCAGAGTCGGACAGCCAGCCCATGCCCCCC
>NW_009927050.1:18193-47217 GCF_000696875.1 Nestor notabilis | reverse complement strand
CCCCGTAACCCGCCCGAGGTGGGGGGCGGAGCCCGAGGCGGAACGAGGGCGTGGTTTAGCGAGACCCCGCCCCCTCGCTCCACCCCCGAGGGCATTCGCGCGCCCTAAGGAATAAACGACAAAACAAGTAAAAAACCTGCAGACTCTTTTTATTAAATTCTCCCGTTTCATCTGTACAGAAAACAAAAGGAACGCACATTACTATGTTCAGAATCTCGGTAACGTCTCAAAATTACACATCATGGACATGTAAAAAAAAACCCAAAAAAACCCCAACAAAAACCAAACCCAGAACAACCCGAAACAAGGAGCGGCTGGGATTTATACACAGCGAGGGGAAACAAGGTACAGAAAAGGTCTCGTTAATGTCACACCTGAAAATAATAATTATAATTAAGAAAGAGAGACTAAGTTCAAACAGCTTCTGCTGTACTACAGGAATCCCCGCTGCGCCTGGTTTGGTTTCCCAAAAATCCTGGCTCTCCGGGATGCTGTGGAGCCCAACACAAGTGTTACACCCACCTTCTGATCACCTCCACTCAGCACGAGCATCCCTTTGCCCTAGCTCAGTATTCCCCCAAGGCAAGAGCTACACCTGCACTCCAATTCACTAAATAGAGGGAGGTGGCAAGGTGGGATTTGGGAGATGCCAGGATGGAATCTTTTGCTTTCAGTCAGCTATGGAATGAAACTGTAGTGTTGTGGAAGGAGAAAACAGCCATCTGCCCCTGACCACTGAGTGGCAACACATTATTCCCACTCCCTGCCCCACACCGGTGGCACTCAATGGGTGGACGCCGGATCCCACCAGCGCAGGAGGAGCAGCGGTGCCAGCTCAACTCTCTCCTGATCAGGTGTGATTCGGATCCCCTCTGTCCACCCAAGCCGGGGAAGCGAGGCTGGTCTGGCCTCTGAGCAGGGAGACTGCCCTAAATGTACCTGGGAGCTGCCCTGAAGGTTGGGAGCCCCATAATTAAGAACAGACTCTTAACTAAAGCTGTTTCGAGCCTTCAGAGCTGCATTTTAAACAGGGACACAAGTGCTAGATGAAATGTTCTGGTTCTGTACCACTCATGCACTCAACACACACTTCAAAATTACCTTTTTCTGTCAAAAAAACAAAACTGATAAAAGAAAGAAAAAAAAAAAGTACTACAATCTCAACTAAATAATAAAGTTGGATTTTAACAGAAGTGTTCCATCCAACTTGGGACACAATTCCTCTACAGAGTGGACTCAAGTGATCCCTCTGGCTTGTTGCATTTCTTCCCTCCATGCCCACCCAGAGTCAATTTCTGTACTTGCGACATTCACTCCTCTCCATTATTTTTAACACAATGCACTTGCTGTGGATTCTTTCAGAGCAAGGTTGATTATGTTCCCATGGATTCAAGTGTCAGGTTCTGGGGGAAAAGCTTAAATTTTCTTACAGAATCACTTGAGCTTCATTAGGGTTTTTCCCAGCCCTTGGCAGCAATGCGGACACACAGGTGCTCAACTCAACTGGCTGGACAGCACCCGAAGTGCAGGAATGTTGTTCCCGCCCGGATGAGTTACACTCCAGCAGCCAGAAACAAGGCAGGACAATCCCGAGTTGAAACTCATAAAAAAGACTTGATTAGACCCACTAGGTAAACAATAAATAAGCTTATTAAAGGTCAACAACAGTGAATACTAATGGCTAGCAGGAGTGAAGGAACAAGCTGTACATCTACTTGAAGATGTCCATGCTCATTGCAGGGGGGTTGGATTAGATAAGCTTTGGAGGTGCCTTCCAACTCTATTCAATGATCATGCATAGTCCTCTCACACACATGCCACCATTTAGGAAACAGAACTTGTTAATCCTTGCAGCAGCAGGAGGAGGGGTACAGAGAGCTGTACACTTTGCTAGATCCCAGTCATCTAGTCCTACCCACCAGCATCACTGCATCCACGATAAACTTTCCAAGAGAAGGTTTTGTCATGACAAGGAGGAAAAAACCCAAACCAACCACCTCCTGAATTGCACTCTGTGGAAGGCAGCCTCCTCCACCAAAAGGAAGAGGTACCCCAGTTTTTGCCACACCAACACTCTTCCTTTGGTGGATCACAGCTATTTTTTGCACTCTCAATTAGATCTGAGAAGCTGAAAAGGTTTCCTCAAGGTCAAGGCAACAGCAGGGTTTATTACAGCTATTTCTTTCTTTCCCTGCCACGGAAAACTGATACCTGCAGGTGAGATGTGTTGGCAACAGCACCAGCAGCTTATTTTTGGAAGCGTGGGTTTCTGTGCTTTTGAGACCTCCAGATTTTTAGGTACAGAAGGAGGATGACATTTCAAGACTGGAACTGGTAGTTTTCTAGTCATGAAAGAAGCAAATTTGGTCACAAGCAGTGGCAGGAGGCCCTGTATTAAAACGTGAGGAGGTTAATGGTGCTCATGGGCCCTCTGCCAGTGTCACACCTTTAGAAGGTGGGTCTGTGTCCTTACAGTGACCAAGGACATCAAGGGAACCGTGCAGAAACTGATTCTGTATTCTACCTTTGCTTCAGACGGCCTTCAGACACACACCTACAGCACCATCCCAGAGCACTTGCACTGAAACCGCATTACCAGGTGAGCCTGCTCACACAGGCAGGAACACTACCAACCACAGACCAACACTGTAGACTACAGTCACCTAATGCAGCACTTCAGACACCCTCATCTTAACCTTCTCCAAATTAAAACACAAAAAAACCCCAAACAAAATCAGCAAGCCTCATATCTGAAAGTAAAGAAAGTCACCTTTGGAGCTAAACAGAGTTTACAATCAGAACTATGGCTACAAACCTACAATTTTCACTGCAGTCTCTTTTGGAATTTAGTGAAAGATGCTATTTCTAGACAACAAGCCATCTAATTAGGCATTTCAAGCTAATCAGGTTACAAAACACCTTTTCAAAGAGTCACAACAATTTAAAAAAAGCCCTCCAACAGCAATTTCATTATGCCTGATTGACACTTCGAGAAGCAGGGCTTGTGCCAAGCAAGCAAGGACACAGATCCTGCTTCCCCTGCCAGCAGCTCTGCAAACACACCCATCTCTACAGCACGAATTCCAGCACTCTGTCAAGTGACACAACACATACATATAGCTGCTGAACTAACATCTGTGGTGTTATACACCTGTGCTGCCTTGAGAAACACGATCAACCATCCCTCCTCTGCTCCACTTCACATTGACAGAGGGCAGTTCAGCTGTTAGCACCAGGGAAAAGGGGCGAGAAGAAAAATTCAGGTTTAATTTTGTTCTACTTAACTGCCTAACCACAATCCTACCACTCACTAATTCTCCACTGAACGTTCATTGCTCAGACTTTCACTACTGCTTGCCTTGTGTTCATAATACTTTGATATAAAACCAGAAGTGTTTGTGAAAGACTCACTAGCAGAGTAAGTCTAAAATCGTATCACGAATAGTTTGCTGTCCTTTCATAGAGTGGGATGAAGGTACATTTGCAAACAGCTTCAGCTGCAGCAAAAGCTTACAGTATTTTGTATTTGCCATTCTGTACATGCAGCACCACCAGAATCAGCTCGTCCATGCTCCAGAGTGTCTCAAACCACCTTCACTGTTCTTCTAGAGAACATTGTGGAAAGCCGGAAATGTCAGGTCTTACCTAGCAGTACACTATGTGGAAAAAGAAAATCATGGTTCAAGCATCAGCCCAGGTTGGACAGTTCCAGGCACACGACTTTTACCCCAGCACGTGCACATGAGCACATCTAAAAGGTGAATAAAGTATCTCCTACTGTACACATGGACTCTCGTGCAGTCACCTCTCGACTCCTCAAACACAATGTTTCAGCCAAAGTCTGTGCCTTATGATCTCCATGCCCTCTTGTACTTGAGGAACAAAGATGATGTTAAGAAAAGGCCACAACTCCTCGTGCAACTTTCTAAAACACCTTCCTTGGGCTCTCAGGTGAGAGTATCAGGTTCTGGAAGCCTAACTACTCACAGAATGAGTGCACGCATTGATGGTAACTATGTGAAAGCTACTTCCTTTAAAGATCCAGATGTTTCTATACTTCCATATGACACTATCTTCCTCCCATCCACTCCTCCTTAGCCTTTTGGACCAGCACTTGTGTCCTACGCTCCATGAAAGGCCAGTTGCCATCACTATCAGTTGCAGTTGTGGAAACAAAAATCACTCTTCAGTGCTACCATTCAAAGCTTGAAGACCCAGACAGGCCAGTTACTGCACTATCCCACAAATAACCATCTTACATATAGAGCAGGCTGAGTGTTCAGTCACCTTCTCCATCACTGTCAGAGCACTGTATTACCTGCATGTCAACACCATCTATACAGTGTTAATTTGGAAGGGTAACAGCTTAGCAGCAGCAAGATAAAATAAAAGGAGTGTTGGAATTTTACTGCATTATTGCTAATAAAAAAGTTGATCAAATGACTGATCAGGATACTTAATGCCCACTGACAGCAGAAGTGTACACTCCTGACAGGCTCTACATGCCTTGTGTCTACACCGTGTCTTTAATCTACTGAAATACTAGTTGTACAGCTCACATGAGTATTTGATCCTGGTCACTATCTTATTCTATCTTTTGAGTGGCAGGGAAAGAAAAGGAGGACATCTTTTCAGAAAAAAAAAAATAAATAAAAAAAAAAAAATCCACAGTCACGAAAGCAAGATAGTCACTAGAAGGTGACACCACTGACTGGTGTCCTTCGATTGTCCAAGACTATGCTCTGAAGATGCTTTACATAAGATGAGCAAGATGTCGAAAACAAGGCCAACTGTGGTATAAGATGTAATCTCCCTTTAATTTCCTGCCTCCACTTCATCCAGCCACAGAGGATGACTAGATTTCAGTATGAACCATTACCTAAATCATACAGTTGGTATGCAGATACACGTCTGTCTTTAAAAATTGACTTAAAAACTGCTTGAGCTGCAGGTCATATCAGTCTGATTTGGAGAGTGAAGGCAGTTCCAACAGTACAATAGAGACTTGTCTACAGGCAGGTAAATGAGAGTCTGCTAACAGAGGGGTAACAAAAGCTGTTGCTGGCTGGGCTGCCAATGTTGCACACAAACTTTTACAGGATGAAGATGCTGTGGGTGAGATCCAGGATGGGAAAATTGAGCCAACACCTGCTGCTGTTCTAATTTTTTTTTTTCTATTTTGTTTGTTTTTATTCTCCTCTCACAAGAGGGGGTTGGTTGACTATACAGAGGAGGGCTGTACAAAACTGGGCACTGGGCAGGCATTTCTTCAGCAGGCAATCCAGGCTCTACCTATCCTTGAGCTCTCTTGTTACCCGCTTGGTGATGCGTCCACACATCAGGCCGACGAGGAAGAGTACACAGATGCCAACTGTGATCACAGACAGTATGTAATTCTTGGATGGAGAGGTCATAACTTGCATGGCAAGATCAGAAAAGCCTTCTGCTGGGGCAACCTGGAGGTGAGAAGGGAATAAATGAGCCAAGCTGCAAGCCTCATGCAACCCTTAGCCCTGGCATTTATCAGGTTTAGTCCCTGGTGCTGCTATTGCCTCCTGTCATCATCAGACTTGGCCTGAACCTCAAAGCAGCAGGCCTGTAATGAATCACCTGAAGGAACTACTGCTCAGCAGAAAGCTTTGTAACAGGAAGCTCTGCTGAGCCCATTATACTGCTCCAGACCATCTCTACAGGAAACCAAGCCTTGGGTGCACAAAAAACAGTTTAATTCTGCACTGTGAAGTCTGCTGAGAGAGTAACAAGTTCAAAAAAGGAGACCCGATTTCAATTTTTTTGGACCAAACTCGAAATGTTAAACTTCCTTCAGGGACAAGAATTTCATTGCAGTTGAAGTTTTTCCATGAACAGCTTGCAACAGAAAGATACAATGCAAAAAGAAAAGGGAAATGCAGTACATACCTTTGCAGCATAGCTCCACATTTCAATACGATCATTAAGGCGTTTCTTGCATTCAGGCTGCAACCTCACACGTTTATCTTCCAGAGCTTCCATTAAGCATGACATTTCTGTAATGCACAGAAGATGGTGTTACAAAATGGAAGCAGGGGCTTCAGCAACATGCTACCGCAAGGCTGCTGGAAAGGGCCACTTCAATTAAGGCTGACGGTTACACAGCTTTCTAAACAGACCAGCCAGCCCAACAGGCTGTATATGAAGTCTTATTATACCCTTGCAGTTTCACTAAGATCCATGATTAATAGTACATTTTGAGATGCAAGGAATTTTGACTCACAAAAAGAAATTTCAGTACATGTAAAATTATTTATAAAGTCTTGTAAATTTGCACCTTCAATGAGCTGTACTTTAAATTCCACGCCACTATCCCTTAGAGAGAACCAAGAACAAATTCAGATCAGGAAAAAAACAGTGTTATCTCTTCAGCCTTCCTAGGAGTTTCTTTTGATCAAGAGAACGTTTTGGAAAGGTTTCACTTCCTCAGTTTTCACACAGTCCTGTGAAAAGGAAATGGGATCACAATGCTCTGGGTGCCTACAGAACAGCTTGGCTAACTCATAAGCTCTTTTATATGCTCAGATGAGACAACAGCATAAAATTTTGTATTTTATACTTAGGCTGCTTTACTTGAATAATCCCTAACTGGATATTTTCTGCTTTGCAGTAAAGAGGTATTTTGTTCATAGCAAACAGACTGCAAACTTTAACTGCAGACTTTTTAAACACAACTGTCAGTTCAAACACCCAGATGCAGATCCCTCTCTAAGCTTCAGACTTCTGTGTATCTTCAGCACAAAAACGTCAGAAGACACATCAAAAGCATTACGACAAGACAAGAATAAACAAAGGATATCCAGAATTTCAGAAAGGCATTCAGCAATCAGAAAGAAAGATAATGATCAAGAAAATACTTGGCTGCTATTTTTAATGCCAGATAAACTCAGAAATATGGAAAGTTCAGAACCTTTCCCCCTCTCCCCCACTACCTTTCCTTAAACAGCCATACACACTATCCAGCTAGCTACCGTAACGGCATTAACAAAGTGCAAGAGCTTGACCTCAAACAGGACAGGAATGGGTGAGAAAACAAATAAATGAGCTTTCAAGAGGTTGAACTCAGTCTTGGAGGGCTCAGAACAATTGCTGAAGTCTCAAAGCCTTTAGTTGCTATGTGACCTTAGAAAGTGTAGTAAGGATTACCTACCCTCTGTGATATTGGAAAGGAAAAAACTGGTATGTTTAAGCAGAGAAGGAAAAAAAAGATCAAAGGACTTCAGTTTGATTTTGTCAAAAATACTGAAACAAAGAAGCCAACCATGGAAAAAGACTGACACAAAGAAAGAAGGACCAAAGGGATCAGCTAAGAAGGAATCTCGGGAAACCAAACTGATTTGCTTCTGTAAAAGCAGCAGAAACTTCTAGGGAAGTTTCTAGGACAGCCTGATATAACATTGTCATTAAGAAAGCTTGGGAGCTGTATCCTGTGGGAAGCTGATACAGGATGTGACATAACCTCACTGAAAAAGGAGTCCATGTATTTCAGCCCATGTGTATTAAGAGCTCCTTTTCAATGGGATTTCACCGAAGGAAGGATTTTATAGAAGTGTTAACAGATCTTGCATCACGCACTACTGTCAGTAATCGTATGGAACTTCAAATATACTCATTAAATCTGCAGATAAGGCTGCAGATTTGTATCAGGACTGAAGAACAGGTCCCACCTTAGACACCAGGAAGAACTGCTTCTTGAAACCCACCTTCTACTGGCATCTACTGCCTCTCCAGCTCTTCCACCTTATTACCCACCAAGTGGGTAAGTAATAAAAGCGGGCATATCCTGTACTTAAGATAATGCTGGCAAGAAAATGCCGCTTAAGGCTCCCAGGACCAAGAAGTTCTACAAATAAAGAATGAGCACTTACGGCGTCCTCTCCCTGGTGGAATGGCAGCACAGTGGTGCTTGATATCCAGGGCACAGGCTGTGTGGAGCACTGGGTCAACAAATATATCTGCTTTGCTTTCCTTCAGCATATTGAGCACTTCCTAGGAAGGGGGAAATTACAAGTACATCTCAAAATGGAGAGAGAACAAAACTCATATTGCTTAATGTTTCAGAAAGATGCATCATCTTTTTAAATCCAGCATTATGACAAAAACCACCACTGTCCCTGGATGAGGCTATGAATGCTGCTTTAATGGCCTGGTTTATAAGGGTTACCATAGTTATGGTCATAAAAAGATCATATTAATCTAAAATGCTGATGTTAATATGCCAAGGTTACTTCAGCTAGAACTGAAATAAGGTGCTGTAGCCATGGAGCAATCCATACAGCCCTTGATTACAGCCAGGGCCTAAGCCATTCCCAGCACTCAGGAAGCCTGTTATGCAGACAGCAACAGAAAACAAGATTAGTAACAGGGAACTTTGGCAACCACCATCAAGAGAGGATCCAAGCCTGGAACCGGGAAGAAGACACTATCAGCACAATTTTCACTGGTAAATTGAAGTCGAATTGAATCACTGCAGGCCAAAACTGAGACGTGTAAGGGAATCTGCAGAGTTCTGGTTTCATACTAGCTAGAACATGGCATAGGCTGTGATCTGGAAAAAATCACAGATTTCTGCAGGGATGGGATGCCTTTTAGAGCACATTCAACTTATTTCCCTTACCTTCTTGCACATTTCAGTTTTTATTTTCAGCAGATTCACTTTCAGGCATTCTTCCACCTGCCCAGTCTGCTCCTGAGCCGCTGCTTCTTCCGCGCACAAACTGGAAATCTATTTGAAGCAGGTATTTTAACATAAATAGCTCACAACAATCATTCTGCCCTTTAGCACAAATATACCTCAATACATTAATTCATCACTGGGTGCAGCTAGAGAACACATGATGAGATACCTGCCCCCTTCCCAAATTCCCAGAGCCAAATGCAGGCTGGCTCATGCAAAACGCACACTCTTTGAAACCAAGCAGTACGAAGTCAACAGTACTGTACTGAGAAGGAAGGCAGGGAGGGAAACAGCATAGGAATAACATTACAGATGAACTAAGGAATACTTGAGGCATGGCTGATATGGCTATCAAAAGCGAATGCTCAAATATCTGACTGTATTCCAGTTAAGGTTGACAACACCAGAGAATAACATTTATTTCTAACAAAGGGAAAGCAGTATTTTTCCATAGTCACAAGTACTGACGAGATCCCAGATGAAGAAGTTAACTTTGTACTTAATGAAGCACAGGAAACTATCATTCTTGCACAGTGGCTAAGTGTCACAAGCAGAGAACTGACTAGCTAGAAGCAGGTCAAAGGGGTTTTATTTTTGTGGTTTGAGTTTGTTGGGATTTTAATTATCAGGAAAGCTCATGTTTTAAGAAACATGAATCTGTTACGTTAAGGGTTTTTACCCTGAAAAAGTAGCTGTGGAGCTACTTCTCCTACCTCGTCAGAGCAGTGCATCTGGAGTTGGGGATCCAGCCGATAATCAAGAGCTGATTCCTGGATTATCACTTGAATTTGGTCCTCGCAGTCTTGAGAGAGACGCTATTAAGCGGAAAAAGTCATTAACCCACTCCATGACCTATTTTCATAAATCAATCACCTTGCATTTTAACCTATGTATCTTGTATATTCATACAGAAGCCTAAAAACTCACTTATGTACAGCCTGTTACATACATGGAAGACACCACAAGCCCAGGCTGGATGTGTAATTCAACAACTGTTGCTCAGCACAATCCTGCAGTTTCTCATCTGCATGCACCAGCTCTGCTTACCTGGTCCGCATATTTCAACTTCAGGCATGAGATGACTTGCCCTTCCAACTCAGTATCATCCTTGGCTCTATTCAGGATATTCTGGCAAAATTTTGGGATGTCTGCTTTGCATGCCTTCCTGAGCACTGGATTTAAGCGGTAATCTGACCAGGAAAGATGACAGAACTTCACTAGAGTACACAAATATCTTCTGATTACAGAACATAACACTCCAAAAGGGATTGGACACATATTTCCTGGATGACATTGTACCACCAGTGAATTTAATTTTGGGTGTAAAAGTGTTTTTCCACAACAGAATATTAACTTGTGAGGTAAGAGCAAGTAGATCAAATAACACCTGCTGACCCTTAAGAACTAGACTGAATAAAATCAGTGTGTGCACTGACAGCCTTGAAGGAATTGTAGAATCCCAGACTGGTTTGGGCTGGAAGGGACCTTAAAGGTCATCCAGTTCCAACCTTCCACAGGGACACCAAGCAGGGACACCTTCCACTAGGCCAAGTTGCTCCAAGCTCCATCCAAACTGGTCTTGAACACTGCCAGGGATGGGGCAGGGATTGGGCAACCTGTACCAGGGCCTCACCACCCTCACAAGAACAAGACAAAGTGAACACTCTTCCAGCCATGCAGACGACTCAACAGCTCAGTAAGTAAAGTATTTTTTCAGAAAAGGATACCTGTATTCTGTGTTATCTGGCGCTTGGTAATCATTTGCTTGCATTTAGGATCCATCACTTCACTGTTCTTGTTTTGTTTCAAACACTGCAACATATTTTTTGAGTCTGCCTCTGGACAAAACCGCTACAAAACAAAAACGCCCCAAGTTTCATCACTAAGCACTTGAAAATAAGAATCCCAACCAATTATACTAATGAAAGAGAATAGCCTGCCCAACCCAGAGGTATACAGACACACGCACTAGCTCCAACACCTCCTGTTAAAAAGAACAGTGCTACTCTATATAAATTGCCCATGGGCATGAACATCTCTGCTTATGGACCGAGCCATACAGTCTCAACTGGCTTCTAGGCACCAGCCTTTGTTGTCAGTATCAAAAGCAATTTGCCTTTATTTTCTGTTCTTAAGTTACAGCACACTTTGCAGGAAATAACCACCAAACTAGGTCTCATACCCAACTCCCCTTTATTTCAGAAACTGCAAAGGGAATCTCTTAGGTCTACACACAAATCATTGTTCTGTGTAAATTCTGGCTGGACAATGTTACAAGTAAAGACTACATGAGTAACACTCAAGACAAAGATAGATCATATAGAAGGAGAAAACAGAGAAAAGCTCACTGATGCTAATTTGCCCATTCCCACCCTGAATCAGATAGTCAAAAGTGAACCAGCTTACCCAAAGTCCAGACCAAGGCACTAATTTTCTTTTGTTAGAAACTAATCCTGTGGGTGTAAGACAAGGCTGTTGCATCTTCTGCATACAGACCACACAGACTAGTGTTCTGGAGCTTGCAGTTCTGGTTACTGTTCAAGAATGCCTCGTATCAACACTCACTGCTGTTTTCCAGTGGTACCACCTTAAGCCTTTAAGCCAGCATTTCTGATTTTAAGTTTTGTATGAACTTGTCTGCTTTATCAGTTTGATGAAAGTCTATGTGCACCAGGTCAGGAGTGAACTGAAGATGTTACTCCTCTCCGTAGTTGCAACTTCACCTTTGATAAAAGCCAATCCAAACTGACTGGATGAAAACTGTATTATAAGCCTCAGCACAGACTTGCTCCACAATTCTGCTGGCAGTTAGGAAGACATTTATTAGTGCACAGGCTTTGATCAGATATTTGGAGGAAGTTTAAAGAGAAGCTCAAAACTGATAGAGCTTTTATATTTCAACCTTACCCTCTTAACTCAGCAAACTACCATTACCTTAATCATTTGCTTGCAGACTCTCATGAGTGTGTAGTCCAGTTCTGGATCCATCATCTCTGTCTCCTGCAGTTTAAACACCTTCTGGTGGCACCGGGTACTCAACTGCTTTTTGATTTCTTTCAGGCATTCAATAATCTATAACAGTATTACAACCATAACAGACACAATGTTGACATGAGTCTGTCATATGCTGCTGAAAAAGCACAGCTACCCGTTCCCCTAATGGCCATCTTCACCCCATTTGTGCAGTTATGTTACCAGTGCATACATTTTATCAAGTCATTATCAACGCTTATGTCTAGTACTTGCTTTAGGCTCATCTTTACTCACAAAAACTTAATGAGATGAAGAAAGTCACCTGGACCTACTCCAAAACCCCACACCTTATCTTGCAGACATGAATGCCTAAGAAATGTTTAGCAACATCTGCAGTAACCAACTGCTAATAATTTAAAACTAGCATTAACTGAAGAATGAAGTGTTCACAGCACTGCATTCACCCAGTATTAATGCTTGTGAATCAGTGGAAAAAAAACCCCAACCAAACCCAAAACGTTTAATGTTCTGAAACACTGCCAAAAGACTTCAGTAACATCAAACTGAAAATCCGAAGCTGCAGTCATGGGGCAAAAGTGTTCTTCAAAGGTTTTCTGAAGTGAAAGTACAAATTAAATGTGAAAATTATTAATAAAATGCCTTACCTGAGCATTGCCATAGGGCACGTTTTGGCAGTAATTCTTGATGTCACTTTTACAAGCCTCATACAGTTCTGGTTCAAGTCTGATATCCTCAGTCTGCAGGATAAATTACAGTATGAATATGTATGATTCTGAGGACTATTTTACTTTGTTAATCTATTAACTAGAGCCCTCTACTCACAAAAAGCAATTCTCACAACAGGCAGGCCAGTTTCTTTGAATTTAAGGGTCTTAGCTGTGAGAAGCGATGCTAGTGGGAAATAAAAATTTGAAAATTCATCCACTGACTTTTCAAAACGAAGAAAGGATTTAAACCAAATTCTGTACGTGATAAGTTTTTCCTATTGCTCCTCCTAAGAGGGCATCAACACAGATGTCCAAGACAACTAAAATCTTTTCATGTGAAACCTAAAGGACATTATTAGTCACCCATCTATTGGAGGATTAGGAGGATGTGAATGAAGTTTCCTGCTTTTAAGTGATGCCAAACATTTAATTCTTCCATACAAAGGCAAGAGTGCTGCCTCTTCTTATACAGGTCTACTTAAGGCGAAGCTTTAACACTCAAACGGTATCTACTGCACAAAGACCTGAAGAATTTATTGCTGTAAGCACTGCAGCTGGAAGCTGAGAGGCAGCTTTGCCTACCAGAACAAATACTCCTCCTATTTATCCACTGAGCAACTTGGAGCAGCTGGAGTCGAGTTGTTTCATCTATGCTTGTCTCCTCAGTCTGTAAAATGAAGCTTTTATTCTCTCCTGGAGAATTACATGCCATCAGCATGTATATTAGGTAGCATGTTGCTACCTAACACTAAACATAATCATTTCTAGCTGAAATTCCAGTGACCATTTAGCTTGCCTTAGCCTACATGAAAATGTAGGGCATTAAAGTAGACAATTGAAGTCTCTTATTGTAAAAAGAGTGGAAAAAATAAGTTAGATACATCTTACAAATGAGCTTCCTTTTTTTTTTTTTTATCCTCAGGGTGGACAAACCAGGAAGCTTTAATTGAAAGACCTTGCTAGGAGACAGATCAAGAGCTTCATGCATGTTTACCATCTCTAGCTCCTCAACACGCAGCTGTTTGCGGCACTTCAAAGACACCCTGTGTTCCTTGGCATCCTGCAAAGTATCATTGCGCACAGTTGTGCTCAGACAGATCACAACATCCACCCTGTGGAAGAGAAAACAGCTTTTTACTCATACACCTTTCACTTAGGTCAGCCAAGATTGGTGTTGGACACATCAGAGAAACTCACCCCAAGAATCCAAACATATGAATTACTTGTACATCTGTGCTTGCTTGTAGCCTGCTACAGCAATGTGTAGAGTAACTGGACCACAATCAAAACCTAAATCTGATGTTATTTTATTAGAGTCTAGATCAGCAGACAGGAAGATACTCAAAATCCCACCACACTACTGGCCAGCAAGACTTCTGCTCTCCAGGCATGTGAGCACTTGAAAATCTTTACTTCACTTCAGGAATAAATGAAGGTGAATATATACATGGCATTGCAAGCAATCCCACTGCATTACGGGAAGGGCATGTCTATCATAAAATGAAAATAGTCTTGCTAGCCATGAACAGGGTTGACCTTGTGTGCAATTTAGCCTTACATCATTGCAGTAGGCCATTAAAAAACCTCTTACACTGAAATGTATAAACCAGCTAAAAACAAGGGGATGTTTTCCCTTCCCTGATCAGCAACTGGAACAATAGTAAAACATCTTAGAAGACACTGAATCTAGAGAGGATATAAAACATCTTGGGACATGCAGTCCATTAACTGTAATCATCAGCTATTTTCAGAGCATGAAAAATAGAGGACAGGCTTATATGAAAGAGTAAAGCAGAAGTAATTTTAAACAGGCAGTGCCTCTACCTGTTGTCTAAGCATCTGCAGAACACAGTCATTAAGGGAAAACCCACAGAACAATCAGTCTTTAAAGGAAATTCAGCATTTTCTGTCCTATCATAAAATATCCTGTAACTTTATTATATGTTTATACAACCAGATTGCTGTTTGGTCAGGTGCTACATACTTTTTTTTGATGTTGGGACAAAGTTTCAGTACGTCTTCCTTGCAAGCCATTTTAAACTTGTATGAGAACCTAAAATCTTTCATTTGAACCTGCAAGACAGAAATGAGGAGAAAAAAAAATATCCCACTTTGGTCACTTGGAGGAAAAAGAAAATGGAAAGTGCTCCTTAAAGAATGTTTGTTGAATCACACAATCAGCAAATGCTTTTGTTCACAACTTATTAATGTGAAAGCAAGGGGAATGCTGCACTGCTGAAGAAGTTGGGACCTTATCTACCAACACCAAGGAGGAAGGAAGGCCTGAAAATAAATCTCTCCCAGAAGGGACCATTTACGACGAGGCATGCAAGCACAACTGTCTGAATTCACAAGAGCAATTTAAATACAGTGGGAAATCAATCTTGAAGCAGGAGGGGGTTCATAATTAACTAATTCCTGTCAACACCCTCAACAAACAGAACAGGCTCCCACTTACAGCAGAGAAAAGCTTTGCTTACCAGCTGGAAATGAGTAACTCCAATTGCACATTTTTCATTCATTTCCTTCTGATGTTTGTTCTGGATCAGACACTCCATCAGGTCCCCAGAATCAATCTGGTTATCTGCAACCTCCTGAAGAAGAGATGAAAGGCTTAAAAATGAGTTACTCTTACAAGTCATGATTTTTATGCTCCCTTAGTCCACTGTGACCAGGAAATGACAGAACTTACAGTCCCACTCTCTGTTGTGAGATTACCCTCAGCATTAACCAACCACCCTATAGCTCTACCATCCAACTCTACCAAACAGCTAGATTTGTACATATAGTTCAGAAAAAAAATATCTCTAAAGCACAAGCACACTTTAGATTCAGGAGAACATCCTGCAGAGACTCAGTGCTTACAGGAAATATTACAGTTAGGTGCCTTCATTGCTATTTAACTATTCAATCCTACAGCAATGTAAGGAGTTATTGAAACTGCAGCTGCACAGAGCGGAGCAGCTCAACACACTGCTTGCAGGCAGGAAAAGAAGATTAGTTTTAAACTCACTGTAAAGAGTGATTTTTCCAATCACAGGGCAATTTTCACATTCAGACTCTAACTTTTATGCTAGGGCTCTAAGAACAGCAGAAGCACTAGATGGAACTAAGAATTTTTATTTTAGGGTTGGTTTTTTTTTTCCTATTAAAGACTTATAACTGCTTACCTCTGATTTTACTTTTAGGCATACCAAGTACATCAAGAACTAATACTAAAAATCCAACCTTTCCCACAAAGTACTTTCCCCCAAAGATACTCACACTGTCACAGATACTCACATGACAGAACGTCTGGATAATGGGCTCACACGCTCTCATCAGCAAGGCTTCGATTTGAATGTCCTGTAGAAAACATGCAATATTTAATTTTCACAGTGAATGGACAAGAAAAAAAGGCTCTGAGGAAAGAAACCAAAGCCTGTGGTAAGAAGTTAAACTCAGCCCAGTTTACAGGACTTGGACAGATGCAATCCATATGATTTCACCCTCCAGTTCTGGAAATCCTAGGGTTCACTCTTGTGAACAAGATGGCAAATGTAAGACAAGCCTTCAGCTTAAGAAAGCGCCTGATCTCCACAGAAAGTCACTGACTGGGTAATTCATCCAATCTCCTCTGAAGTGGGTGTTACAGCACTAGAAATCACCTTACACCTAGGTAGGAGTTACACAGTTATGACAGTTCTGAGCAAAAACCATTCTGTAATCAATGGAGAGAAGCTTGCCCTACCACATAATGAAAATTTTAAGAGATATACACAACAGTTTGGGGAAAGACAGTCAAATATGCAGCTTTATAAAATAAGTAAAGCTGCTGACCTCACTGAAAAGCTCTAATGATGTACCTGGCAGTTATTTCTTGCAAAATTTTCGGGAGGGAAGTTGCAATATGGTTCCAAAACTACTTGCAAGCAAGACCAAAAAATGAAGTCTCATGACATAGCTGGACTTGTACTAAAGGTAACTGGGTTACCCGTGCAAGAAATCTTGGCTTTGGTACCATAACCAGCTTTTTAAGCAGGAGAAATTACATCACCATCCTAAAATCCTGAACTGTTTTTCACTTCTCTTCCTCAAAAGCCCCCATGAAAACTTCCACTGCATGGGGCAAAAAGGATGGTAGGTCTGATGCCCAGAGAGCTGAATTTCTGCACTATTCTAACCTCATTTGTATCCCCATCACTATCAAAATGACATGCTTGACCAGACATGCTCAACTATTCCCTTTTCCCATGCTGAAAACAACTCACCTCAGACTCCAGCTCAGTGAGGTTTCCCACTGTGTCTCTGCAATCAGACACCAAGTCATCAAGGTGGTCCTGAAGGCATTCTAGCTCCTACAAAATCAGACATTTTAGTGTGTGATCCAAGAATCCACACTGAAAACATGGGTTTGAAATATTGTTAACACATGTGAAGCCTCCTTGTAAAGTCCTAAGTCTCATTTAACTCCAACTCTTCTACTGGCACTCCCAGAACACGTATAGGTAGTAATGATTGAGAATGTTGGTCTAGGGTCTTACTGCTTGTTTTCAAAAGCTGTATGACAAGCTTTCACTTCCAGAATATCACATTTTGTTTTCCCTTTCCCTAACCTTAATGTAGTTTGTTAACCCAAATTACAACCTACAACGGGCACTTCAAAAAGACAAGGGTGCATGCTTTGCTGTTGGTGCATGCTTTGCTGTTGGTGCATGGTCTGCTGTTGAATGGCTCCTTCCCTGCTGTTCTTCCCTACCAGAACACAGCAATTTAACTTGAAAGTTTTTGTTGAAACTTTGTTAAGTAGCAGCAGATGTTAGTTCAGTTCTATATAAACACAGGAAGCATGTCAGTATTTACCAAATGGAAATGGGGTAAAGTTTATGTGAGAAACGTCAAGCCTGTAATAAGAGTATTACAAATAAGAGTAAGGGTGGGGTTGCTTCATTAAAGTCCTTTGTGTTAATTATCCCCTTCCCCCTTCTCTTTTGACTACACATTTGACCTACTGAAGCCATGCAGAAGGTGCAAAGCTTCTTCGTATCACCTCCCTCTCTAGCATAGATATTTTAAACTGCACTCATTTTTAACATATTCTCAGCTACAAACAGACAGCTAATGAAGATGGCCCTTTATCCCCTTTTAGCCCTTCCCACCCCTGAAGGTACATGAAGTACCAGTGTTACTGTGTGCAGTACCTGCCCTGTCTCAGTTTTTTCACTGCACCATTTCCCCAAGTCAATCATGCACTTGTCCTGGAGTGTTGGGTCAAGCTTCACATCCATGGCACGCTGATGGAGGATTCTCTGGACCTCTGCTCTGCACTCTCGTGATAGCTGAAAAGAGGGCAAAGAGCCTTCAGCATACAGGGTCTCCAAATCCACACAATACAAACAAGATGAGGTCAGGTAAGGTACTGAGAGTGATCATGAATGCCATCAGCAATCCCAGAAAAGCACAGAAGTCCCGTACTGCTCAGCACAGGCCTGCTGGGTCCGCCACAAGCAATTCAGGCTCCAAAAGAATAATTTAGTTTGGATGGAGGGTCCTTTCATTCCACCAAAAAGAGTTTTATATTCTTAAGCCTTCACTTTGCTTTTGAAATGAGATGTCGAAGCAAGTCCCTAGATCATCTGCTGCAGTGCCCCCTTGGTTCAAGGCACAGTCTGTTTCTGGAGAAGCCAAAACAGTTCATGCCTTCAATAGCAAAAGGGAAGCACAGAATGAAACAATATAGACCAGCTATAATTTCTTCTCAGCAATTCCTACTGCAGCACATCAGAGCCAGCATTTGCGAGACTGAAGAAACCAGCTGTAGTAAACCAAGGGATACTGGTACGGTGCTTGTCAGACCTAAATGCACTGGTTGAAGCTGAAAATCTCATACATATAAAACTGCAAACCACTGCATGTCACCTAACATTTTGTGGACAGCACTGGATGAGTTTGTTTTCAAAGGCTAAACTTCAAAATGACAGCTGCTCCCTTAGTCTTTTCTCCACAAGAAAAATACATTCAAAACCCTTTTTTTCTCTAATAGATTATTTACAGGGTGGCTACTGATTTCTTTGGTCAGCAGTAACATAAAACCAAATTAAAATAGTCTCAACTCAGCAGACTAGGAAACTTCATTTAAAAAAATATTCCTAAAAGAAAGATGCTTTCAATCAATACTTCACCTCTACCACAAAAGACATTTTTAATCAAAAATGTAGAAATTAATCTGTAAACCAGAAATTGTGTAAACCCAACAGCTCCTATGGGGTGGGCACACAACAGTGTCAGAAGAAATGGAACCGAGTACCCAGCTGTTTTCAGGGGAGTGCCCTGATAAAAGCACGAGAGGGCAGCAAACTTATGAAGAGTAGCTCTGAATCAAACACATGTGATGGTGGATCTCCAGACTGCATGGCAGCAAGTCAGATCCCTACTGTCTTCTTCAAAGTCAGCATAAGCACATTCACCCACACAGTATGCTCCAAAGAACTGAAAAGATGCTTTGTATCAGTAGGAAGGATTTAATACAGTATAATCTGAAGTTGTACTCCAATCAAAACATAATTAGAAACAGCCTAGGAAAGCTGGGCCTGGAACTCCTCTTTGCATAAAACCAATTTTGCTGCTATGCTAGCTACATACAAGGAATCACATTCCTCTGGAAAGACAAGGGGGAGGACTTGCACTTTGTCTAAACAGACACACAAGAGCTGTTGTCAGCACAGTCTCCCCTGCGGGCAACTGTCACATCTTAATGTTGGCTATTTTGCCTTACCAGAACAACACAGACCTTCAAGACAACCCACTTCAGGAGCTGGGCATCTGAAGTAGTGCAAGTACTACCTACAGGTAAGTGTTTTTAAGTAGCTTTTGTGAGTTCTTTCAGTTTTAACACAGCGTACCCAACTTCCAAACATATGTGCAGCTCTTCTATCAAAGAAGTGGAGCACTTACCCTCCTTCCCTGCTCCTCTGTCCGGTATGCATGCCTGTACAAGCAGGAGAAAACAGCCCCTGGAGGCATCAGCTCACTAGTCTCATTCCAGCCGTGAGTATGGCAGAGACGGGAGGCATCTCCCTGACACTTGCGGTAAAGGACTGTATCCAATCTGCAACGAAAAGTTATCATTGGCACTTTGTTGAAACCTTTAATGGTTTTCATATTCCTAAATGCTGTTGAGGCAGAAAAATCCACTAGTTTCATATACCACATCATTCAGCAGAAGTGACTACTCAACTGCCCAAAGAAGCTGTGGTTGCCCCATCCCTGGCAGTGTTCAAGGCCAGCTTGGACAGGGCTTAAAGCAACCTGGTCTAGTGGAAGGTGTCCCTGTCTGTGACAGGGGATTGGCAGTGGGGAACTTTAAGGTCCCTTCCAACCCAAACCAGTCTGTGATTCTAACTGAACCAACACGTGGCAAAATGCCTGTCACTGCACTTGGACTCAACTCCCTGATCTTGCAAAAAAAATTTTGGAAGATCTTTAATTACAGATTAAATCTTCTAGAATTCTCTTCTGCAGCATGCAAGCCAAATGCTGACACATGAGCAAAGAAATAATTTCTGTGAGATCCTAAAGCAGCAGAAAGGCAGGAGTGTATCATGTTTTCATTATGTAATACTTGTGTGTGCTTTGTTCTGCTGCCATTTTGAAAAGCCAGTTTCATAAAAATCTACGATGAATTATTGTCTGCTCTGAATTTGGGCTCACTGAAGACTCAGCATCCCTTGCTTTTGCAAGTGCGGATCTTTTAAGATGATGTCTAACTACATTAAAGCTAGGTGAGATATTGCCAAATTTCCAAAATAAATACTTTGGATTTCTGCAACACTTTAGAAGGCAAACATCAACTGATATCAGCAGACATCGTTATATAGATAACGATAAAAACAGTAGGAAAACCATTCCTATTCCATGCATCAGCTCTAGGTGCACAGTTAATAAAACAGCTTTTATAAGCCAGCTCTAGGGAACAGTGATTAAACAAGAAAGATGAGCTAATGTTGCCCAGCCTGCAGTATGAATTATAATTATCTTTCATTCCAGAGAAATGCACTCGAGCTTCCTTCTTCCAATCACTTAAGTTTGGCTCAAGCAATAAGTTACCTGCTGGAAACATGGTACAGACAGGAGAACCAGCAATGAAGGGAAACGGCAAGAGAAGGAAAATTTGCGTACCTATGGAGACAGTTATTGAGATGAACAAACAAACAGCCACAAAGCCCTAAACTTTCTGGTCCATGAAGCCCCAAGTATTTCAAAAGCAGAAGGTCCACAGAGCAAGTCAGCTCTTAACTACTGGCAATGCTGCCTTGTAGATACAGCTGTGAGTCAGATTTTCTTACTGTTTGACTTGAATTACATCTGCTCTACAGGCTGTAATCACACCTAGAGAATTTGAAAAAAAGGTAGAAATGGAAGCAGGGAGCCGCTAACACAGTGACTCTTTATTATACTTAGTAGCTTGGTTTTCTTAACTCTCCTACTGTAGCACTCAGAGCAGATAAAACTGGCTGCCATCTGTCCAGAACACAACCTTCCACTTCAGTATTGCCAGAGGGAATTCTTTTAATTTAGGATGCAGTGGATGTCAGATCTCAAACTTGACACTTTTTATTGGAAGAAGGAAGATGGAGTGCTTGCATCATTTCTAAGTGAATATCTGATATAAGTGGGCATCACACTTTCTAACCATCTTTTGCTTCTACTGTTCTAGACAGGCATTAATGCCCTACAGACCTGGCATGCTTAAAAGTCTTCTTTTGAACAAGCATAAGCTGTACTGTTTTACATGGAACTGCTAATGCATACAAACACTACCAAGCATCAAGTGAGGATAAATCTTTTTTTACAGTACTCACTTCCAATCTCGAGATATGAAATACTGGAGCTCCAGGAGCCTATGCTCACAGTCCTCTACCATCTTCTCAGTATACAAGTGCTCCATCAGGCAAGACAGAATCCTGCAAAGAAAAGAAAGATATTAGGCAAAAGACTATTATAATCAAGCTGAGCTTCCTTGTAACAGTTTGCATTGCTAAATCAGTCTTTCCAATAAGCCATAGATAAGATGTAGAAACAGTGAAGATCTTTCTCTTCCTCCAAGAAGATTACATCTAAAACAATTGTATACCACATTTGTACCCTCTTAAATTCCACTGGTTTAGTTATCTCAGCAGGTCTGATGTACCTGTCCTGGCTTCAGCTATAGCAGTCATTTTTTCTCCTTCTTAGTAGCTGGTGCAGTGCTGTGGTTTTGACTTCCAGCCTGGGAACAACGCTGATAACACTGATGGTTTTAGTTGTTTCATAAGTAATGTTTACCAAGGACTTTCTCAGTCTCACGGTCTGCCAGGAAGGAGGGGAAGCTGGGAGGAAGCAGAGACAGGACACCTGACCCAAGCTAGCCAAAGGGGTATTCCATACCACAGCACATCATGCCCAGTATAGAAACTGGGGGGAGTTACCTGGAAGGCCCAGATCGCTGCTCAAGTCGGGCTGTGTGTCAGTCGGCGGGTGGGGAGCAATTGTATCATCTCCCCTTGTTATTTCCCTTAGCATTATTATTATTGGTGGTAGCAGTAGTGGTTTTGTATTACACCTTAGTTACTGGACTGCTCCTATCTCAGCCTATGGGAGCTACATTCCTCTGATTCGCCTCCCCATCCCTCCGGGGGTGGGGGGAGGAAGAAGGTGGGGAGTGAGCAAGCGGCTGCGTGGTTCCAAGTTACCAGCTGGGCTTAAACCACGACAGTACCACAACACTGTAAGGAATATTTTATATGAAGTCTGGCTGAGGAGACAGTATGTATGAGACCTAAAGGAGACAACTGTCTATGCATATGGGTTTGCTTAATTGGCCTTTCAAGGCTTGTTACTTTGCTTTGTGATATTGCTCAAGACAGAGCTCAATTCACACCTCCAACCCTGTATCAATTGCTAATTTAGAGTCCATCATTTCTGGACAAGTTCTAGTATCTATACTGGTCAACTACACAACCTTCATGGGTGCCCAAGAGAAACCAAGATGTGTTGTAACCAAGAGCCACCTACATTGGGTCTCCAGACCGTATGTGCTTGCAGGCAGTCTGGATCACTGACTCGCAGGCCTCATTCAGCGCTCGGTCAATGCGGTAATCTGCGCCAGGGTCGGTTTCTTGAATCAGTGTTTGAAGCTGGAAGAAAGAAATTAGGGATAGGAAAACAAATTACCAAAATTATCAGAACAAGAGTTCTTGCAACCTTGCAGCGTGGCAATTCTATGCCAACAACACCGCTACCAGGTATGTCCTCTACTTGACAGTTGCTTATTTGAAGTGCTTGTGCTGCCAACTTGGTTGCCAGACACGGGAGTTCAGCACTGCTGAATCCTAATTATCTTTACAAAGTAGCCCGGGAACACGGGGTGAGACCGATTGCATGCTGAAGGTCAACTGTAAACCTGGAACACTTACAGTTCAGTTCGCTTATAGGTCTGATTTACAAAACAGACCTAGTAAAATTTGAATACTGTATTCCTGATCCATCTTATGCTTTGGTGGCTACTTCGTCCCATAAGGCTGATGGTACCAAACTTTGTCATATTTTCGTGGAGACTATCTACAACTGAAACCCAAATCAATTTTTAACTATCAGTTGCCTAACTACAAACACATCTTAGAACAGTTTGTTTAATTGCCTGGAGAGGTCACAGAAGTTTTACTGAAATACAGGATAAAACATCCTGCTCTGCTGCCGCCAGTAGCATTTCCTCAGGGATGCTTGCTCAAGCTTTTGGAAGCGAGGTCAACCACAATTTGGTCTATAGTACAGCATTATTTTTTTATTTATATATATACATACATGTATGTATATATGTAAGATAAGAGCAGGGCACTAGGTTTTATCTGCTTAAGAGAAGTCATGGTATAAGCAAAAGATGAAAACAAAAACTCTCCAAAGATTTAGAGAGCAGGTTGCCAACTTGAAGCTGTGACATCCCAGCAGCACTCCCTTTGTGACTTCTAAATCCTTTCAACTTTGCAGGTAAATACAGTGCGAACAGTTTCATCAAGACTTTTCTAGTTGCAGAAAGTTAAAGCTTCAGAAAAATAATTGTCTCTTACTAATAAGGAAACATACTTCAGCATCCACAGCACTAAGTTTCAAAGTCTGTGAATTCCCAAAGGCTGACATAGGGCAGACTGGTATCATCATTTGACAGGAAAGCATGTGTAGTAGAGGAAGGGGGTGGGGGTGGGGTGGGAAGAAAAAAAACCCAAACCAAAACCAAACAAAAAAACCAGAGCTTGCTTAGAAGGCAACCCTACACCAACATCAGATGGTCTACACTGTTAATATCTTGACACACTTGATGACTTCTGTCCCTTCCAACCCAAACCAGTCTGGGATTCTATGACCTATGAAGTGGTATGTCCTTTACTAACTTTGTAAGAGTCAGTGGGAGAAGAAGAATCCATTTGTTCTGCTCGTGTACAGGCACAGCCTGCATGTAATAGAGGGCAATACTCTGCAGATAAAGTGATGGCATCTGGTGTCAGATGTTTACATATAAAAAGGGATCAAGTACTATCAGGGGAATTACTCCCTCAAGGACCAATGGGTAAATAAAACCTCAAACCTGACACTTTCTTACACACACAGCTTAAATAAACTGACCAAAGCATTATATAGGCAGGATTCTTCCACAGGTCTCAACTGGTATTCTTGGTGCTACCAAGTGGAAGAGGCCAAAGCGCACCAGGTACATCAGCTCAGAAACACCAGATCATCTCCCAGTTCCCCCTGCCCTGTTTCAGGTACTACTGGAGCATTCCCATTGCTGATTCTCAACAAAGTGCAAGATGTGCAGCAGCAAGCCTGCTGCCCTGTCTGCAGGGGTGAGGGAAAAACTTAGCACCAGTGCTAAAAGTCAAAGGCCTTATAGGATTTTCCTCCCTCCCACAACAAACCCTTGCAAGCTGAAAAGCAGCTGGATAAGCTTTATAATCCTATGAACTTTTATTCTGATATGGAGCTAAATTAACAATTAAATATCAATTTATTAGCTGCATTAGAAATTGGAAGCAGAAATACCTGTCCTTTTAGTAGGAATTATAGTTTTACATGCTTAAGGGACTGAAGAGAAAAAAACAAAGATAAGACCAGAGCAATAGAAAACCCATATATTTGAAAAACAGTTTGCCAGCAGCTCTAGTATAAAATATTACTTCCACTAAGCAACTCCACAGGTGCCAGACACTGCCAGTGCAGCTGCAGACCTTTTTAAGAGCTGATGCTCACAATCCAGGGACTCACATATCTGCTGCCAGAGGACCTACAGCACCACACAGGATCTCCATCTTCAAAGAACAGCGTAACGATGATATTTGCAGAAGACCATTTAATGACTGGAACATATCCAAGATGTATATGCTTCCCCAAAGCAAAGAGCAGCTTGTTTTACACAGGAAAACATGCTCCAGAAGTAGTACCTCCTTTTGATGATATTTTTTCCTTAATAAAACGCACACCTCTACAGAAGTACATCAATAGTACAAGTAATAGAGGCCTTATCCTATGAGGAGGAAGCTCATTCTAACACAATAAATCAAAACAGAACAAACCCAGTAACAACTGAGGCAGCCACTACCACTGAATACAAAAACATGAACAATACATGATTTAGTACCTTAGAAGCTGTAGACAGCTATACAATAGCACCACGCCAGCCCTCAGGAACCCAGAACACTGGAATGTTTAGCCTATTCTTGCAATCATCTATTTCCTCTTTCCCATAAAAATACCAACAAACTAATTGTATTTTATAAAATTAACACCTAATTTGCTGTGATTTGCACAGAGAATAGAACAAAGGCCATTTAACTTGAAGGGGACTCATGGACAAGCCCTGCTGTTGTACCAACTTACTGTACAAAAATAAAACAGCAGTTTAAGAGAACTGAAAAAAATAAACCCTATAGATTTTTACAGACATCCTTTTCCTCCCAAAGTGTGAAATCTCATCTCTTTTGGGGTCTCTGCCTTGACTTTCGACTTGTTCTAAACATGCACTTCATGATCAGGAAGTTGTTCCCAAACTGAACCAATCTTCTGACAATTTGCAATTGATCAAGTTGTGAGGCTGCAAGTTCAATTTCACATTTAAATAGAAACAAGTACCCAGCCTTTCACACAAACACTGCACAGCATAAGTCATGCACTATAGCTCACCACAGAAATGACTCTGCACCAATCTGAGCCCAGCTGCTGCACCAGCACACCTGGTATTTATGCAGAAATAAGCTCCATCAAAAAGGCATGCTGTGCCTTAAAAAAATTTAACAGATATTTATTTATCTTTGATTACATACACAAACTGGCAACATTTCAGGCTCAGGCTTTAAGCACCACTGTCACTGAAAATGGACTACGGTGGTTCTGTGTACTGTAAGAGGTGAAGAGCATAAATCTCCCTACATTCTTAGATGGGCACTAACACTCCCTAGCCATTTTTGGCATTGATGTCACTTTTCCAGGCTCACAGGCTACTAAAAGCAGGTATTAAGTACAAAAAAATAATATCCCATTGAAAAGCACTAATGATTTTGAACAAATACTAAATAATTGTTTTCAGTTTAAAAGGATTACAAACAGGATGCACCTGGGCTAAAATGGATGTTGAGAAAAAGAAAAATTATCCCATTTTAAAATGGTATTTTGGAGAACAACATTTCCTCCAGTGGCTGCAATGATGAAGATAGGCAGCAGTGCATTGTACTTACCTGCCCTAAATCCAATCTCCATCTTTTAAGCTGAACAAAATAGCAAAAAGAAAACTGAATGGAAAAATGCTTTGATAAGATTTAGTGCACTTCCAAGGACAGGGCATAGGGGGAAAGGGAAGGAGAGGGAATGTTTTAAAACTTATTAAAAAAGCAAGTTTTGCTACATCTTGCACCAAAGAGAGAATTCCATGACTTAAGAGCTGCTGCAGAAGAACTACTGGAGAGCCAGTACAAAACCCAGAGGAAAACAATCCAAAATGTACTTTTTGAAGGGACCCCCCCCACAATGCTAATGTGTTGCTAGATACCAAGTTACACTTCACACCACAACTGTTATTCAACTGCCTCCAACATGCACTTGTACCCAGCAGACCCAGGCTGCCTTCAGCATTGCAAGACAAAACATTAACAGACAAATCTGCTTCTACTAACTGAGCAACCTCAAAGGGAAGCAACAGAAAAGCTGGAGTCCTCTGTACAGGAAAGACTTGGACCTGCTGGAGAAGGTCCAGAGGAGGGCCACAAAAATGACCAGCGGGCTGGAGCACCTCTCCTGTGAGGAAAGGCTGAGAGAGTTGGGGTTGTTCAGCCTCAGAAGGCTCCGGGGAGACATTATAGCAGCCTTTCAGTTCTTGAAAGAGGCCTATAAAAAGATGTGGAGAGATTTTATAGCAGGGCCTGTTGTGACAAGACAAAGGGTGATGGTTTTAAACGGAAAGAGGGAGATTCAGGCTGCCCATGAGGAAGAGATTTTGTACAATGAGGGTGGTAAAACACTGGCCCAGGTTGCCTACAGAGGTGGTGGATGCACCATCCCTGGAGACATTCAAGGCCAGGCTGGATGTGGTTCTGGGAGACCCGATCAAGTTGAAGATGTCCCTGGTCATTGCAGGGGACTGGACTAGATGAGCTTTGACAATCCCTCCCAACCCAAACCATTCTAGAATTCCATGATCTTACCGCCTGCTGACAATTCATGCCAACGTTTCCCTTTTCGCCCCGCACTACTTTCATGAGGCAATGCAAGGTGCGCCCCTTTCGGTGCAGACCAGAGCAGTGGTGCTCAATCTCCCCTCGGCAGCTCAGGATGATTTCGGGGCTCAGTGAGAAGTCTTCCATTAGCATGCGCCGGTAGTCCAACATTTCACCCTGGCACTCGCTGCTCACTTGTCGACCTGAGCCAAGAGAAGACGCCATGAATCAGTATTAAGGATTAGCAGAGGCCTTCTTGACCTATGTTACCATCATGCTGGAGGAAGAGGGATGATGTCCATACTCTGGACAACACCGGAATGCAACAGATGTGCTAAAGCAGATGTGGTGGGAATTAAACCAGTTGTTAGCATAGCACCCGTCATTTAACTGTAAAATACAGCCAGTCTATGTATTCAATATATGGTTTTTGTAAAGGATTCCTGAAAGATTAGAAGAATCTCATTTTGGATTTTGTTTACAGGAGTTGCTTCTGAAGAGAAGCTGAAAACGCTCAGTGGATCTGCAGGTCTGCTTTTTCCTATGTGGTCAAGGGCTCACTCTTCAAGTGGAATTTACCTCTGGTAACTGACCAGTTTGGCATGTAATTGGGAGAGGGATCTGTCTGGACAGCAGGTCAAACATTTTATCTGAGGAGGAGGTTTTCTAGTGCAACAGCACATACTTTCTCAGGAAGCCAAGAACAGAACATGTTACGAAGAGCATACATGGAGCATCTAGCAAACCACTGTTTGCACAGAAATCTAGCTTTAATAAATGCTTAGATCTGCTATAAGCTTTCTTATGCTCTCCATGCAGACAATTTGCTTTTCTTTTTAATCAAAAGGAGCAGGTTGGCTTTTCTCCAATGCCTTTTTTGGCTTTTTCCTAGCCCCTATCACAAGTTATTCACAGGTGTACAAAGCCCCATGCAACAGAGGTCCTACACCCCAAAAGGGGCTCCCAGGCATTATAATACAGACACATGGAGGTGTGTGGAATAACAAGGGTTCCTCACAGGCTATGCTTCTACATAAGCCACATGCTGCACAACCTGTTCCACTGTAGAAGTAGCAATTCGTAACTGAACAGCAGTTTTCTGAATGTAATTCAGGAACACACTTGCCCTACTGAAGGGAGAAGGGAAAAAAAACACCCACAACTTTTCCACAAACAGGACACATCATTTCCACATCGATCAGAAGCAGTAAGTTATTCAAACTCAAAATGCACAGATCGCTTATGGTGTTACAGCCTTTTCCTCCCATATCAGAGGTACTGCAGCATGCAGCCCTGCTGCTGCATCAGAACTGCTCAGCTGCACACCAAGCAGAAAAAAAACAAACAACTCTGCAGTGCAGATTAGAGGATATAACATGTAATTTTACATCTTATGGTAATTTCAGAGAACCTTTAGCATAGGTCCTGCTGCATATGGCCTTCTAATGCCTCCAGGCCAGGTGCTGGTGTTACAACATCTCCAACTTGCACGAACATAAATGAACAAAAATAATATTCTCACACCTATCTTCCTTCTCTACAGGAAAAATTAGGGCTAGAGAAAGTAAGGCATTTACCCAAACTGCTGAACTGCAAGGAGAGAACATTACTTACAAGAGGCAGAGGACTGAGTACCCCTGACTTCCCAGGAGTGATGATAAACAGGTTGTCTATACTGTATTTTATCCTAGTAGTATATTTAATGCTTACTATATAAAGAAGGAAAAAAGTTTCTTGAATTCATGGTGAATAGAACGATTTGCAATTACACACCCAAGTGGGATTTGCTATTTTGCATTTGAAACTTCTTGTCTACACAATAGCAGTCAGCATCAGAGATTTACTCAGCTATTCTGATCTTTACAACGGTGGTGATTAAAGCCTTATGATGAGGAAACT
>NW_009927050.1:0-18162 GCF_000696875.1 Nestor notabilis | reverse complement strand
AACCAGAGTTTGGAGATTACTTGGAGACTATAATTAGATGTTGAGGCTGAAGGTCCAGGAGTAACTTTCAAAATTCAGGTCCCAGCGAGTTACACATCTCTTGATTGACCTCCACTTACCTCTGTGCACTGCAGACTCCAAGCACATCAACAGGTAGGAAAGCCTGGCTTCCCGAGACCGGGGCAGGTTCTCCACGTTACAGCGGTACTTCTTCAGATCACTTTTACAGGACTTTGCCAGCGAGTAACTGACTTTGTAGTCTTGGGCAATCAGCTTCTGGCGGGTCGTCAGCGCATCACGACACTGCAGGAGATACATTGGTATGGCTAGATGAGCTTCCATGTGGTGGCAGAGAGCCAAGACCTACTGCTTTTTTCAAGTTGCTTTAAAATTCACACATTTAAGCTGGACTGCAGTTAAATTTCATTTGTCTCATAGAAACAATGCATGCTGAGGTCAACAGATCAAGAGTTTTAAAGGCAGTAGCTCTCTGCAGAGCTCTTCTTGAAACTGCACATTCATCCAGCAATCTAGGAGAGCTCTGGCCATGAGCATGACTCATTCTCAGGAACTAGGATCAGTCACTGATGTTTATCCCAGCTGTGGTACATGCTCACCCTACGCCCTCAAGAAACAACTTTTTCCAGTCACATTTACAAACTAGCATGTTCTTTGGATTTGTTCTGCAACGTGCCCAACAGATGACAGTAGATAAAACGGCCTAACCATGGGAATTTCTAGCAATTTTCCACAAATGGTGAGGGTCACAAGGATGCACTGTGCCCAAACCCAAGCCCAGCAGCTGCAAGAACAACCCTCTAAATTTCATCCCAAAAAATGCCCGCTATGATTAGTAGCTTTTGGTTTAAATTACATGAAAATTAAATCTGAGGGTGGCAGATAATTCAGAATAGCTCAAGCAAATTTGTCCCTTCATGGCCTATTTGAAAGGAAGGAAAACTGTGCATGTGTAGGGTGAGAAGAGCAGGACGCAACTGTGGCACAAGGATCAAAGAAGACCTATAAAGCATTCTGCAGTTCCTTACATCAGGTTTTTGACTTTTCTCCCCCTCTTTCCCATACCTACTACAGGACCTCAAAAGCCCTACCCCAAGATATTCCCATCCCCTCCTTCACACTCCCATCTCTGTGCCATGACTGAGCTCTTACGACTAGACAGACTTAAAGCTCCTGACAGAGGGAGACACAGGCTCGCAGATACCTCATCCCCCACAGCAGGGAAAGGTTGTGTACACCAGAGATTACACAGAGCAAGCCACCCATCAGGCAGCTATTGCTGGCTACATATGTCTGCAGCATCCGACACCATCAGCAAGGAGGGACATTTTACTGGGTAACAGCTTCTACAAAACTAGTCACTCTGCAGATGGTTCAACCTTGGCAGCTACAAGAGTGAGAACCAGATTTTATCTTCCTCCTGCTCTGCAAACTCCACCTCTGCCACAGCTTCATTTAACCTCTCAATATTGCGCATTCCTACCTTAGCTGGTCATGGAAAATACCCCCCAAAAGCTACCACCTGTCGCTGTACAACCATAACCAGGTTAATCAAAAAGAACAGTCCATTTCAGTAATATCAGCTTGTATAAATTCAAGCTTTGTTTTGAGTCTTCAGGGATGACTCTCAGTTTTGAATTTGTTAATTGGAACCAAGCTTTCAGATAGCCAAGGCATTTAAAGAAAAGGAAATTAGTCTGATGCCTCCAGGCCTCTGCAACTGGCTCCTTCAGCGGAGCTTCTCTGAGGACAGCTTTACAGATATCCATATTTATATCCTTTCAGACAGATGATATAATTCCACATAATCCCAAACACCATGATGGTGCTTCTGAAATCACTGACAGCATTGCTGCTTTCCTAGAACACCTGCATGAATACAAACTGTTTTCAGGACTGGCTTTCCAGAACAACTTTTTTTGTTGTTGAAAACCACATCTTAGGAAAAACATCAGCAACTGAACTGTTCATCTTTCCTACAGAAATTGCTGCTTCACAGTCACTCATAGCCGGGGGGGGGGAGGGAGGAGGAAATGAACCTCATACTGTTTCCTGTGCTAAGGAATTTGGGCATTTTGTTTCTAATCTGTATGTTATGACAGCATTTACCCAAGGCTTACCCCAGCATAGTGTGACTTCTACTTTAAACACTCAACTACAGTGCTACTACTTGAGCTCCATGTCTACCTTTGCAAATCACCCACCCAAAAGCTTTGATTTATTTAAATCCTTCACTTTAAAGGCTATAACTTGAATACAATTAATTCAAGCCAGCAGCACATAGCTGAAAACACAAACACATCAAAGTCAAACCATCTGTTAAAGCAGTCACCCGACCACAAAGATGACAGATTTTCCTCAATACTAAAAAAGAATAATGTAGCCTGGACTGATGAATCATTTGAAGATTTCCGTCTTAGAGTTGTCTCATCAAGACAGATACCTACCTTTTCACTCATCGATTCTTCAAACTTGTGATTAAAGAGGCACTTGTAGACTCTGCCTTCCCCAGCCTGAGTCTGTGAAACAGAACAGTAACATTTACCATTAAAGATAAGACTTGTAACTCTTAACAAGCAGGTTAAACTTCACCTAAGAGATACTGTTTAAACTAGAAATTATGTTAAAGTTAACATTTCAAATGACAGGGATACTTTTTTTTTAATTTTACTGTATTAAAAAAAAAACCCAACAGTTGTGTTCATCACCTTTTTAGTGAGAAGATGCTCAGCTGATACAAACTAATTCAGACTGAACAATGCAGCTTTCCAGCTCCAGAGATACGGAATGCTGCAAGCAGTCAGAGCAGGCTTAACCTTTTGAAATAGCTTACCAGCGCAGAAGGGAACAGTCACCTTTGCTGCTTCCTCCTCCTCTTTCAAGTCCTTCCACTCCCTGCCAGACCAGCTCTGATGCCCATTAAACCGTTTATGCCAATTCAGCTCACTTACCCACTGGAAACAACTGTCTGCTGGGTGAGTGAATTTAATACCAGATTTACTGTAACGTGACAGCTACAGGATGTCTGTTCTCAGTATTACACCTCGCTCAGGCTCCACTCTACCATTCCTTTTCTTCTTCCAGTGGAGTTTTGTGGGTCTTTTTAATGGATTACTGTAGAAGGGAATGCAAAAGGAAACTACTCACATTTTCACAAAATCGTTCTCTATCATCTCGGCATGCGAAGTAGAGATGTCGATCCAAATGGAAGTCATCCGAAGAGAGCTCAGCTACACGAAGAATTGCCTTCTTACACTGCTCAGACACCTGAATTCGAGGATCAGTCTCCTCTGCCTCTTTCACCAGGCCTTTTTCCAGGCATGCCACCACCTCTCCTTGTGAGTGGGCATCCTACATGAGCAGAACAAGACACTATCTGTAACCAAGCACATACACAATCCAGTGGGCTGTGATGATGGCTGTGATGATGGATAAGCACCACATAAATTAAGTAACAGTCTGTCTACGCATAGGCTTCCAGAAGTTCAGCCTAAACTGCACTTACATTCAGAGGAGGCAACAGTTAACACCTGTACTATCTCCACATTTTATGCATCATCCTGCTGATGGTCACCATGAAATCCCCCATCCAGTGGTCTGGGTTTGTTTTAATATGATCATCATTGCTTGCTTAGTCATGCTGCTCAGAGCGGTTTACCAAAACAGTCAGGCTATCTTGAACCCGACACAGCTCTCTGCACCATGGCAACAGCATCACATTAAGAACATTCTTGGGGGAGACAAAAATCATAGCTCCTTCATGCTGAGAAAAGCCTTCAGTTTGGGTGGTGGTAATTGAGTGATGCTAAAAAGGTCACAAAGGAGCTTTGACCAGTGTTGGCTTCTCAGTGCTAATTCTTCCATTAAGCTAACTAAAAAAATTCAAAGCTTTCAAGAGCAGATGAAGTCTTGGAGAAAGCGGTTCTGGCCCAACACTGTACGCCACATTCAGTGTCCTGCAAGCCCGAAGACAACTCTGGACTACAAGCAGTGACTGCCAACACGTACACAGAGCCTGTGCTTTGTATGCAAGTCCAGAAGAGAGAGGGCAAAGCTGATCAAAGCTCTGCTTAGTTTCCTACATCCTTTTTACATGTTTAGAAAGGGAACCATATCCCCTCTTTACCTCTCTAGAAGGTCTGATTCCTCTAATAAACAAGAACTCATCTGGAACAGATCTCTCAGGGCTTCTGAAACTTTTTCCTGTGAAAACAACTTTAATTTACGCTGCTGTGCTGAGAGAGGTTGTTGCTGCTAAAATTATATCGGACTACCTGGAGACATACACAAGGGATGCTTATTTGCATCACCTGAATCCGTTAACCTGGCATTCACAGTAACCATGTAGGCAGTTCACACTGTCAAGTAGATTCGTCCATTGCTGTTGCAGTCTCCATAACACATGACTGTGACTATTCAAAGCCAGGCAATTCTTCTGAATCTTTTTGTTCCAACATGTCTCCTCAGGGAGGCAGCTTTTAATTCCTGTTTTAACTCTGCTATACTTGGACCACAAGCAGAATTGGCTGATTGCAGCATTGTAAACGCAACCCAAAAGTATAACTGGTTTAAAAGTGCTAAAAGTAGTTTTCCCCCTTAAAAAAGGGAAAAAAATCCCAAACCCATGCACTCCAAAGCTCCGTATTTTGGTTTGATCTTGTCTTTGAGTGGGAACTGGCCAACTCCACATGCTGGCTGGACATGAGCATCTTTGAAGAAATATCATTATATATCAACAGTCCCTTTAGGATTCAACCCAAAGGAAATCAGAGGTTTGCAGTATGATCACCACAATACTTAAAACTGCCATTTATCCATAACCATGCCAAACACAAACGCTGCTCTGCAAATCCTTGTGGTTAGTCACAGGCAGTAGTTACAGCTGAGGAGTTAGCAAGTGCAGATGATTGAAAACAACATACTCTGGCAGGTTTTTCCTCCAGCCTAATGAGGTTACAGCTGGGAGGCAAGGCAGACCAAGACTACCCTCACCAGCAGCCTCCCCTTGCACACCAGCAAGAAGGGAACTAGGCAAGCTTTTCCTGCTAGGAAAACCAGAAGTTTCCTGGTTTCTTGCAGCGTGGGTCTCAAATCCTGGTCAGTGTCATACTATGTATTAAAGGGAATGTACTTCTAACAGTGTAATCAAAGCAGATTTCCATATGCTGGATGCTGAGTGTTTACTACTGCATTTCGGGGACCCACCATGAAATGACCAATTTATTGTCTTACTCTGCAAATACAGGTTTTACATTTTAGTAGGTCATCCTGCAGCACTGGCTACTCTGCTGCCCTGTGTTACAGCAATTTTCAAACATGTCAGACCTTATAGAAATAGTAACACCCACACATCAACACAGCTGGCTCCTGTCCTGCCCTTTCCTCCCATCTCCAAGCAGTGACATTTTCTTTCCACACCATTAGTATTCCTGTGCCCACCTGACACTATTTAAGAAACTTATTGACTGAATCTGGCTTTGTTTTCAGACATATCAGGTCTCTGAATGCTAGTGCTAACTAGTTCAGCTATCTTAAGGAGGTCCTGGCTTTTCATTTCTTCACAAGTGCATGAAGGCAGCTATGCTACTGGCCAAAGAGATTCCCTATGGGACTTTACAAATGTTGGTTTAGAGAAATTAGCTTTTCAGGCTCTAAATATAGGCTAACACCAACCGCATTTAAGACTGTACAATCATAGAATCCCAGACTGGTTTGGGTTGGAAGGAACCTTAAAGCTCATCCAGTTCCAACACCTTGCCATAAGCAGGGACACCTTCCACTAGACCAGGTTGCTCCAAACCCCTTTTTCAACTCGGCCGGGTAGGGGCCAGCCACAGCATCTCTGGGCAACCTGTGCCAGCACCTCAGCACCCTCACAGGGAAGACCTTCTTCCCGAGATCTCATCTCAATCTCCCCTCTGTCAGTTTAAAGCCATTTGCCCTTGTCCTGCATCTGAGGGCCCTTGTCCAAAGTCCCTCTCCAGGTTTCTTGTAGACCCTTTAGGCACTGGAGCTGCTCTAAGGTCTCCCCTTAAGGAGCCTTCTCTTCTCCAGTCTGAAACAGCCCAGCTCTCTCAGCCTGGCTCCAAGCAGAGCTGCTACAGCCCCCACAGCACCTCCATGGCCTCCCCTGGACTCGCTCCAACAGCTCCATGTCCCTCTTGTGTTGTTGCCCCAGATCTGGAGGCAGGACTGCAAGGGGAGTCTCCCCAGAGAGGAGCAGAGGGGGAGAATCCCCTCCCTCGACCTCCACCCAGCAGATCCATTAGGGTTCCATTTGGCACTCTACCTGGCTAACCTGGACACCAGGGTTGTGGGGATGGCTCTTACACTAGCAAATTCCCAGTAGTTCAGCTCACAGGACATTGCTGTAGGACTGCACTAAGAAAACAGACTGAGCTGAATGTTACGATTTCTTCCCGTTTAGACTCATTTCCCCCTGTGCCTAGTAATTCCATGTAACTAGGGACATTTTTACTGTACTCAAAGCACTTAAGTGTGGAAATTAAAGCAAGAAAACAGTGGTGTCCGAATGTGACTTTTTTTTTTTTTCCCTGGAATCTGAAAAATGCTATTATCTGGTAAAGCAGTACAACAGATATTCAATTCACTTCATCATGGCAAATAATCTACTGCAGTTTGGACATCATGGCTAAACCCAGTAAGTGGGTAACTACACACCACCCCCCAGTTTGATACCATCCTGGCCAGTGCTGGGACCAGAAATCAGCTCATTCTGAGCAGCATCCATTGCAATTACCAACTTCAAATTAGATCCCTTTGCACGAAGACAAAGCAAGCTTTAAATACCAGGAGACCAAATTCACTACAAAGCACAACAGCCAACCAGAAAGCTGATTAAGCTAATATTAAATAGTTCTCCATTAACTGGAAACCCACAACAACTCCACAATACAGGCATGTTACAAAACTTAGTATTTTCAAATTATACATCTACAGTCTTTCTGCTATATGCAGCAAAATGAGGTCTATAGCCAGACTCAGACTTCTAAGCTGAATTTTATTGCTTTTAGAGAGAAGAAAGCCAACAAGAAATGTGGAAAAGCACAGAAAACATCACATCATAAGCAACAAAGCCAGCAGGAACAGAACTTAATCAGGAAGGAGAAAGCAAGCTAAACCAAAAAAGGTAGTATAGAAAAGGAAAACTATTAGCTAGCAGAAGGGCTTCAAAAGGCAGTGTAATTCCAAAATACCTACTGAAGTGCTTTTACATTTAAAAATGCCAGTTGATCCCAGTCACTATGATGAAGCTATCACACTGCAATCTACTAGCCACCTGGTGTGGCTGGAGTTAGTGGTCTAGCAGTGCTTATTTCCATCGAAAAAAGGAGAGAGATGAGTCTCTTCCCCCGTCTTCCTCCTCAGGTGTCCAGGTCCTATTTATTAAATTCACGGTTACATTCAGTTACACAAAAAGGTAATGACTGCTTCTCTACAGGCAAATCTCAGAAGCTATAGCATGGAAATAAAACCTGAACCACCATCTGATGGGAGTAAATTAGTTTTCTACAAAGCAGAAAAGGGAGAGAACAGAACACCAACAAAAGAAATACTTGCATAGCCATTTATAGCTGTTTCCATAGCAGTATAAAATACTTCAGTTGCTCTAAGTGCCATGGATGACAGCATAACAAAAGACATCATACGACAGGCTGCAATGCTTTCACGCACCAAGGCAAAATATTCTGGGTTGGGCACAAAGAAAGTGGGGAATATGCATACACTGCACTAACCCCCATAAAAGCTTGGTTAGTGACTCACTTTGCACAGAAGCTCTGTGACCCAAAGGTTGCATCCATTTCCTCTCCCAGACACCCTATGTCTGTGGCCAGCCTGGCCACCCTCACCCTTCAACCAGCTTAACTTCTGCAGCCAACCTAGTGGGTTACACACAAAGAGGCACACCAGCCTGCTGGCTCTGGTTTCAGCTCTGCTATGTGAAATTTGGCTTATGCTCACAAAATCCATTCCAATGCACCCTTCAGTAAGAACTTTACCGCGTTTGGTCATGCCACAGGAATATGCACACCTGACACTCAGGACTCCCATATTACACTTCTGATTCTATACTGACTGTTAAAAGCCATTTCTCATTTCATGAGGTCCTTCTGCCCAGTATTAAAAGAGAGCCTTTACTTTATGGAGAAAGCAAGTTACTCAGCTGTTATCACTCTGAACTTGTGGTGCCTGCACATTCCTCCCACTTCGAAGGTTGCTTTTGTTCCTGAAAGCAAGTCCTTATTTTTGTGCTTTCTGTTGGTCAACTAAGTCTTCTAGAGTACACTGTTACTTCGATTAACACACTGTGGATGGAAAGCTGCTTCCAGCAGCAAATGTCTCAAACCAAGGAGTAAAATTTTTTTTAAACCAAAAGTATATTTTTGTTAAATATCCCACTAATAGCTGATTTAAGAAACTAGTTCTTAAAAGCCTAAGAGCCATAATTTAAAAAGGCTTGTTAAAAAGTTGGTAGGTTAATTTTAACTTTAGCCCTAAAACTAAAAACTTACTGTAGAAGCAGCCACTCATTCTTACAGCACTGCATAACTGCTGCCTGCACTAGCTAAGCTGAAGAAGGCAGGGAATGACAGTGCCTTGAAAATGACCACATTTAGTCACTGAAGTGTTCTTTGCATCAACTTCTGCTTACGTCTCATAAGGCAAAAGAACACTGATTTAGTAAAACTAATGCAGTGTTAGTAAGTCTGAACTACTAAAACGTGACACTGGGTACTATGTGCCCTTCGACAGTTTTCAGGTGGGCAGGGAAAAGGGCAAGCAAACAGATGAAAGCTTTTGATCTGTCTATCGACTACAGCCTGAGAAAGCAGAAAGAATTACAGCATAGGCCACACCACCCTGATAACCCATCTGAGTCAGACCCAACCAGACTGTGAAATAAGCCTAGCAATATATCTATAAGCCTGCTTATATCTATTGTTTGGATCCATGGTATTGAGACATGCCTGACAGAGTGTAAGCAAAGAGACAGCTACCTATCAGATCACCTGCAGTGCAGTAAGGAAAGACAAATCAAAGTCATCTCTGACTAGCAGTCCCTCAGAGAGGAACGAATGCGTAATTATTAAAAAGAAACTATGCAGAAGCAGGACATCACCCTTTACAGACAGGCGAGATATGTCATCTATCGTCTCAGCTCCATGTAACACGATAACACTACTGCAAAGTCACTGCCTAAGTTCCTTTAAGTGAATGACTTTTACAAGCCTACTGGCAATCTACATGTTCTCTGGATACCTTTTCTCCAGGTCGAATGCTGCCACATTTCAGGAGATTAATGTCAGCCTTGCAGTCATCCATAAAGCCACAGATCAACCGATAATCGCTGAAGATAATGGCTGTCATTTTGGTGATGTACTGATGGCACTGATACTCAGTGATGTTGCCTCTGTGATCCACCAAACAGGACACCAAGAAGCCTTTGCCAACAGGCTCATCTGCACACTCCTTGATCTGTTAAAAAAAAGAAACAAAGAAAAATACAGTGGCTGCAGCTCCTGAATATAACCTCTTAAAAAAAAATAAAAATAATAATAATGAAACATCCTCAAAGAAACTTGCATCTGCAGCTTCTATATCAGCTGGCAAAGAAACCCTCAAGGCTTTAGTTTGGTTTTCAGTAAGTCAGAACACTTGGAAATATTTCACAAATGAGAAATGCCTCATTGCCAGTGTCTGAAAAAAGCAAACACAGCAACCTTGAGGATTATAAACCCTACTGCTCAATAACCACCTTTCATAATAATCACATGGAGCCCCTGCAATCAAATGGACTTGTAGGAAAAATGCTAGTTTGACAAATCTTTATTTAGAAAACTGGGCATATTACATCACTAACTCATACTTGGACCCCTGTTAGCCACCTGACCTTGTACAGTACAACATTTTGGCTAGATGTGAGACTGATTCCAAAGTCAACACAATTATTTATTGAACTGTTTATAACTTGCTGGAAGCTGAAAATTACTATAAAAGAAAATCCACATCAAATTCATTTTTATCAGGGTCTTGGAGGAACTGACTGCTGGTACTAAATAATTTTAGCCTAGAAAAAAAGGTAAAAATCACAGCAAACAAGCTGAAAGTCGTGTGGGGATTGGAAAAGCAGTGTACATGAACATACAGGTCCCCACTATAAATCCCAGCCTGCCCTGCACAGACAGTAAGGCCAAAGCCATCACCTTTAGAAGTAAAAGATGCAGGCAGTTTTGACAGCCTTCCCAAAGGAAGTGGGAAACATGGTTACTTATCAGTTAAGGATGCTCCCCTGAGAAATTTCAAGAGAGGACCAGTGCAATGCCTCCTACTCCATGGAGTACTGAGATTACACACACTCTTTTTAACCCTGGGAAGCCAGTCTTAAAATACTGGCCCAGTTTGGTGTGCCCTGCTCAGCAGTATGCTGAAAGCTGCAGACATAATGATGCAGAAAGCACACCTGGCAGCCAGACACTGAAGGTCAATGGTGAGTTTTTCCAGCTATAGATACGTGGATTGGCTTGATTACATCAAAGACTTGTTCCTTTACAAATACTGAAGGGCTCATCTGTCTAAACGGAGATCCATGGCAATCAATAATCCAGCTGGGTTCAGGTATCAAGCAAGGGCAGCACTAAGGGAACAGGCAGGAAACCATTTTACCAGTTCTCCAATGCCTAGTTGGAATCTTTATACTGGAAAACTTTAAAAACCTAGAGAGCCATCTCTAGAAAGATCTATTCTAATTCAAACAAGAATTAACTCAGAACATCCTGTGGCAGATTCATACAGGCCTGACCAGATGAACTAAACAGATCTCTCTGCCTCAGATTATCATAGAATCACAGACTGTTTTGGGTTGGAAGGAACCTTTAAAGCTCATCCAGTTCCAACCCCCTGCCACAGGCAGGGACACATTCCACCAGACCAGGTTGCTCCAACCTGCATCCAGCCTGGCCTTTACGAGGCCATTACTTTCTGCGTTACAAACAAAACACCCAGCATTTTAAACATCATTATTTGAAAGCCCTGTAGACTGGTAGAAGATCTTATATTTAACCTATATAACTACTAAGAAAACATAGTTTCTACGGTCAATGTAGTTGTTCTAGATGAGGCATAAAATATGTTACGAAGTGAAAACACGTGTGTCACTGCACAGTGAAAGGGAGAGAGTTGAGCAAGCTCTGAGAAAGCTGCATCTTGGGTTTGGCCCTACTTCAGCTCAAGCATCGTGAGCCAAACCAGCACAACAGCAACATGCTGGTCTTGGAAGAGTCTGGCTTTGGAAACAGCTTCAGAGCTCCATGGCCTGAGCTAGTGAACTGCGTAAAAAACCAAGTGATCACATTATTGCCTGGCCACTTCTGAGGCAACTGCCATTATCTGGTAGCCAACTACAATTCTAGATTAAAACTACAGCCAGAACTTATAAAAATCAAAGTTGAGGAACAAAGGTTGAAATTTAAATCTGTGTTTCGCTGATTAAATTAAAGGTGCACTTTCCAGAACATACCCAGTTGGGGCAGTCACCAATTCCCAAGTGACTTTCACTAGAAATTACTTAATACAAAGCAGTACTTAAAAATCAGAGCTTAGTCACCCTGCAAGAAAACACCTACCTGTTAGTGGGAATTAAAGCATAATATTAATAGGCTAACACTATATGTTAACAGTATATGCCCAGGATGAATCTTAAAGAGTGTTGTAGAAATATCTTTAAAAAATTGGTGGGATGGTTTATGCACCTGCTTCAGTATAAACATCAGAAGAGCAAACACCTGGAATTATTGTTCCTTACCCAACTTCTGTTAACCAAAAGCCACTCAGCAAATGGTCAAATATCAGCAGTTCATGTCATCATTCAGCACAATTTTAAGAGAAACATGGTGGTTAATGTACAGCTAAAATTCTATATACTTCTCCCACTGTTTTTAGACATCACGTCCCAGATTTAGAGGGCATCATTTACAGCAATGCCAGACTGTCACTGTTTAAGACTGGTAATTAAACAGACTGTTAAAAGAGTATCTGCAAGAATGCCTTGGTTGTAAAAATTCTGCAGCAGCCATATGACAAAAACAAAAGAGATACAATCTCTCTTGTGACTGTAGAAAAGTGGGATTCAACAGATTTGGCAGTGTTTTTGTTTGGGAGCTACCAAACTCCACACAACATAACACTTTGATGCAAGCTGATTCCCTGCCATTGTTTGATCTTCTAGCCTTCCTATACTAACCATTTTCTTGATCGCTCCTTATATTAAAGCATCATTTCCCACTAGTGCTGTTCTTACAGCAGCTGAGTTCGTGCTGAGAAGAGGAAGCAGAACCCTAGCAAGCCATGAAGAAAAAGACTGTACAACCAATTCCCAAATTGTGGAGTCAGGCTGCTGTTGACACCCTCGATTTCTCAGATCCTTATGCATTCCTCTCAAATGAAAACTCTGTATCATTAACATCATAGAATGGTTTGGGTTGGAAGGGACCTTCAAGCTCATTCAGTTCCAACCCCTTGCCATAAGCAGGGACATCTTCCACAGGTTGCTCCAAGCCCCATCCAACCTGGCCTTGAACACTGCCAGGGATGGGGCAGCCACAGCATCTCTGGGCAACCTGTGCCAGCACCTCAGCACCCTCACAGGGAAGAACTTCTTCCTGATACCTCATCTCAATCTCGTGTCAGTTTAAAGCCATTCGCCCTTGTTCTGCACCTGAGGGCCCTTTTCAAAAGCCCCTCTCTAGGTTTCTTGTAGCCTCTTTAAGCACTGGAGCTGCTCTAAGGCCTCCCTGGAGCCTTCTCTTCTCCAGGCTGAACAAATCCAGCTCTCTCAGCCTGTCTGCATAAGAGACCCATTGTGAAGAATAGGGAACCATGTAAGTGATTCCATCAAAGCATGAAGACTTGGGTAACTACTCATCTTAAACCTACTCTGAGCACTGACACATTCCTCATATCTAAGCAAGTCTGCAAGAAAGCTAGACCTATGGAAAACAAACTGTCAACATGAACTGGGGTTGGTGAGACAATCTGCTTATTCATGCAACTGATCCTCTTTCAGGAAAACCTACTTTAAAACACCACAGTACAGCCATCAACTACAGCAAATACAACTTTTACTAAAAGGCAAGTTTATGGGTAGGTAAAGTTATTCTGATGTATGTATAAGTAACATTTTGAGAATAGGGTTTAAAGAACAAGTTGAGCGAGCTGAAGCCCTGTTGGGGAGAGCCTTAGTTCCACTGCTTCCTTCAAGTCTAGCTGAAAACTACCCCAACCAGAGGGAAAAGACCTCACCTTAGGTCCTCAGCATGGCTGAGAGCACAGCCTTGACAGCTCTAGCATGAGCCCAAGGAAAGAAATGATTAATCAAGTAATCTCTGAAGCTGGGCTGAGGTGTGTTGATGCTTGAGATAGAGGACTAACTCCTAGCACAATCTAAAAAGAGGAAGTTCCTAACAGAGTCCTTGGAGTAATTAATCTTTGAGCCTCAAAGGTAAAATTGAAGTCGACTGACTGACACCTATGTACTTATGCTTTCTGCTAGCAAGACACAATCCAGACCCAGCCTTATGCTAAACTCAGCAGAGCCCCTACTACACCAACACTGTTACACTTGATAAAGTGGGGACAAATTCAAACCACAACAGATTTCTGACAAAAGGTCAGGTAAGAGCTGATGGGTTGTTTGTTTACCATTTCCTCCCCACCCCCCTTTGGCTGGAACCATTAAGGTTTGTGGCTTTTTCCACAAGGAGGTCAAATTAAATCACTTAGAAATTTGGGATATAGGACTAGAGCTTCCCGAGACTCTAGATGTTATTTGCACATTAATTCACTATCACAAATAAATGGAAAAAGCCTTAGCAGCCATGCCTTTCTTCTGGCTTACCTCTGCAATAGTGGACTTGCAGACTTCCCTGGCCACAGATTCAAACTTCGGATCTGTAGTGAGGTTCAGCTTGTAGTTCCACAAGAGCTATAGAGAGAGCATTTGTAGAGAGGGGATTTAAGACCTTCCCACGGAGAATGACAAATATGTTTGCTTCAGAAAAGAATGAAACATCATTTATTCCCAATCTGTACTGTCATCCTTCTACAGTTCAACAATCAATGAAAAGTCTCCTTGACAACACCTCTGTCCCTTCATTTCTGCAATCATTTTCTCATACTGAACAAATTCAGGCTGTTTGAAATCCCACCATAAGATCATGAGCTGACTCATTAAAAACAAGCATATCTAACGAAGACAATTCCATAACTGAAAGGATGAAACAATGAAAGCTCTAACTTCCTACCTGCTGCATATTTAACAATGTCTTTAGCCCACCACCCTTTTCTGCATCATGGCTTGTCTGCCTGATGCAAACGATCTAACAAGAATAAAGCTTCAACATGAGCAGATTTCATATTGAAAATCTAGTAAAAACCTAGCAAAAAAGGAAGGAGACAATGCAGCTGGTTCCTTCTGTGATGGGATGTGACCAGACAACTTTTTGGATGCAGATATATTTCAAACCCATCCCTCTTTTGTTTAATGATTCACAGTCTAACTTCTAATGTAACACCTTGATAAGGGTGACTGCTAAGATTCAGAGATTAGCTCACACAGAAGCCTTGATGCACTGGGTCATTGTGCAAGAATCTATCTTGGGCAAGTCACACGCTGCAGATATATACACATCCCAGATGTCCTCCTGAGGCACCATAAAGTAAAAATACAGAGTAAGGCAGCAAAACCTCAGCAAATTAATAGCTGAGATGTTGCCAGAGAGAAGTCTATTAGCTCATGTAGGGTTTTTTTTCCCCTAGGAACTTCAGTTGCATTTATCATAGAAATCATAGAATGGTTAGGGTTGGAAGGGTCTTTAAAGATAATTTTTTCATTAACACAAAGATTAAGTAGCTTTAAAAATCCATTTTGAATACTCTGCCTTTGTGACAGAATCAAAATACTATCAAAAAGATAAACAATTAGGGCAACCTGTTATTTTGAGGTTTCAATTGTACACAAGACGCTAGGAAAACACAAATACATGCCTGTAGCAAGGAAAGCAGTTTTACATCATCTCCGAGAGCGTGGCAGCAGACATAGAACTAGAAACTGAGTCAGTGCAATCGCACCATCTACGACACCTTGCATCACGGTTTTGGAGTTATGAGTAGTTAAAAAGGGAGATGATGGGAAACTAGGTTATTTTAGAGGGAATAAGTTATAAATATACAGGTTTAATAGATAAAAAGGAATAAACAAGGAACCTGTCCTCACAAAGAGTGCTGCAGGATCAGCCAGGATCTCCCTGCTAGGATCAGAAGGACAAGAATGAAGTCCAACAACATAAGAACACACCTCTGTATTTGTAATCCCAAATTTTGGAGAATCTTAAATGAGATGCTTTCCAAGGGAATCTTCCCACAGGCAGAGGAAGGTTAATCTTGCAGCTTAAAAATCCTGCTTTTAGCACTAGGCAGCATTTTCCCAGATTATCAGCAGTTGTACTAGCAAAGACGACAGAGAGGCAAAGAAAACATCTGGACATGAGACATGTCCCTCTGTGGTCTAGCTTTTGATCACTCCCCTTCAATTCCTGCCTGGGAAAATGAGATTTTGCCCAAACCTCCTATCTGTGAATGGCTTCTGTAATCCACAGCAGCCTGACGCCTGCCTTGTGGCAGGGAGCTGTCATTTAATCCAGCAGAAGAAAGGTCAAACTGTTATTTCTAGAATTCTCAGTTTCTCCTTCATTCATATAATTTCTGGTGGCATGTTTAGATGTCAGGTAGATAGGTTTTAATTACTGGAGTTTTCTCTTTTTCAAGAAAAAGATAAACAGCAATGTGATGTGCCCTCCACCTGACTCAACCCTGCACAATGGAATTACAGCTGCCAGTGAAGTCAGGCAGCACAGTGCTGAAGGTTAATTTATAAAGACAGTTAGCAATTACTAGCTGTACAGCATGGCTAGGTTTCATTTCTGGACTGTATCTTCCAATTATAAATTAAACTACAGCTTCTGCAGCATCCAAAACCACGTCCATCACTAAAGCAATGCAATTGTCTCGTGTCCAGGGCCAACCAAATAATTAAGGGGCTTCACATGGTGTATTCTAACAGCACGTGAATGAGAAAAGCCAACAGAAAGCTAGTATCAATCTCAGCTCTGACGATTGCGGGGGGGGGGGAAGGGGTGGAGTCTTGGGATTTGAAGAGTCAGCTCAACAGCCTGAAAACTGGCTAACAGTTTGCTCACTGTTAAACACAGCACTGAGAGGAAATCTGTTCTAAAACCAGCCAAGTGGTTCAAACTGCCTCTAAATATCACACCCCCCACAGCATTTTCCAAGCAAGTCTAAGAATTTAGCAGCTGTGAAAGTAATACAGAAGGCTTCGACAGCTGAAATGAAGAGCTTAAATTCAGCCCTGCTCACATCTTTCCCAAAAGAAGCACATCATATTGCTCCCAGTAACTCACAGGAACCACCCCCAACTATAAAATAGGAAAGAAGTCTGCTATCCTCCTCTGATACAGAAGTACAGCACATAAAGCTCTTAATTATGTGCCACTCTGAATTCTGCAGTAAGACCATAATGGCTATACCCAGTTAAAGAAATCACTTTCTGTTCTTCCCTCATGGGCCAATACAGAAACCCAAATGTGTTTTGATTCTTACAAACTACCAAACTATGCAAAATACCTACGGTTGAGAAGGGATATAAAGGTACAAATGTCATAGCTAAAGACTGAATAAACCAAAACAAGACTTACGTGATTGCAGTCTGAAGAGATTTCATTATCTGACTGAAAAGAAAAAAAAAAAAAAGTCAGTTCACTGCTGCTATCATGCATTCAACATACATAAGAGTGTAAACTTCTAGAAACTACCATACTGTCAAGCAGTTTGCACTGTAAGAAACAATTTGACAAAAGCAGTAGGAAATTTTAGAAACTCCGTAAGAGGAGTGACAACATCCAAGTACCAAAAAGACTGAAATAACAGGTACTTCAGACACAATGCTGTTTTAGTTCTACAGAACATAAATGGCACAGGAGTAGTAGCATTTACGTTGATACTGCAAAACCATGATGAGCTCACTGTGCATAGCCTAATTGTCCAAACTAAGACAGCAAAAAAATACTTACGGGAAAGCAAAGATCTGGTAGCAGAGTTTTAAAGAAAGTTTTATGCATACAAGTGAAGTACAAAGGTAGGACTTGCTTCCCTCCCCCAGACTGAAGCATTCATATTCCCCATTTGAGAAGCAACATCTTTTCTTCTAGTTCAAAAGGCGCTGGTTCAAAGCAGCCCTGAGATTTATTTCTTCCACCAGGAGAAACAGGTTCCAACCCCCAGCCACGGGCAGGGACACCTTCCACTAAAGCAGGTTGCTCAAAGCCTCATCCAGCCTGGCCTTGAACACTGCCAGGGATGGGGCAAGCAGAAGCATCTCTAAGGGCCAGAGAGCACTCACCCAAAACCCTTCTTGGTTGCTTCAGTTATTTCTCCATGCTCCAACCCAGTAACCTTTGTGTCAGATCCACCGAAGATTAAAGCTCAGTTTTCCTGGGAAGATGAGCTCAAGAAGAGAACAGACTGGTTCTCACTGACTTAGGAAGCTTAAACAAGCTTTTCTTGAAATGCACAGCACTGAAATACCAGCCTTCCCCACATGCTGCTGCAAACCTCAGCTCTGAGGAAACAAGCCTTATTCTTCTGAGAAGAATAAGGGAAGTCAAATAGGACCCTAACTAAGCTTCAGTACTGCATATATTCACAGTTCAGTACTTAAATATGCAAAAGTACAAGATCTAGCCAATAATCCTTTCACTGCGGCACAAGATGGCCACCTCCCAGCTAAAAGCTATGATCCCGCTTCCCTTTTAGTATTACAAGTGCAGGAGAGCTGGGTTCAGAGGCAATGCTGACCTGCTTCACCCAATTTAAGTGAAGCAAAAGAAGAAAAATAATCCTTTTTATGTTGTGCCTGATAAACTGAAGGGCTGAGTTTGAGGTAAGAAAAGAAAAATCTCCCCAGCGCAACCCACGCCAGACACCTTCCAAACATATGCAGTTTCAGAACAACATGCTTGTCTAGTAAGAGCATGGACGGGAGGGAGGGGG